>NW_019170102.1:0-133520 GCF_001792695.1 Aspergillus bombycis
GAGCTCCGCCAGGCACGTTCAGCGTCGGCACAGGGGGTGGGGGAGGAGGGGGAGGAGCGGAACCGCTGGCTCCAGTGCTGGGACCGCCTTTGACCTGTCTGAGGGCTTCCAGCGCATCGATGCCGCTCTGCTCATTCCATGTCAGGCCCTTCGGGTAGTGTTTCTTGAGATAGGCAGCAAGGGACTTGAAGACTTGATAGTAAGATTGGATGTACTGGACGTGAGTCTTATCCCTAATAAGAACGTAAGTACTTTGCTCCGTGCGTGAAGATGATAAAGGTCTTACTTTTCCTTGTACTCCTTCAAGACCTTGTTACCATAGTATTCAATGCCACCAACAATCTCACTAACAAAATCTCCTGGCTTAAACTCAAAGAACCATCCCAGAGCCACGATGCCTTCCGCGACCGCACTGAGGTGGTTGAAAAGAGGAGAGGCACGATTCGACTCGCGGATCATATTGATAGAATCGGAGGCAGTGTGAAGCTCAGTCATGAGCTCTGGGGGTTGGGGCTCGGGCTTCTTCGCCTTCGTCGAGACATAAAGGTAGGTGCGCTCGGCTTCAAAAGCTTGCAAGACAGCTTTCGACTACAAACCCAGTCAGTAATTTGTCACAACCGCAATATAATGACGTTCAGTTGGGGAGCCTCACTTGCTCAGCAACAAGGTCTCCAATTTTATATCCGAGGTCCACGAAGTTCCGCACGTCTTTGTTAATCAATGTATCGAAGTCTTCAATTTGAGGCGGGACGGCAGGAGCTGCAGGGGTCGGGGGCAAAGCTGGCTTGGGCGGTTCAGGAGCGACGGTCTCGGGGGCAGCGGCGGCATTCAGTGTTTTCGGCGAACTGGGATCATCCAGTCCCATAGCCATATCCTCCAGGCGGGAGGTTGCGGCTTCCAGCCTATTACATCATTAATATAACGAAACATATGAGTGAAGCGCATGATAGGTGCTCCGCATGGCAGCTTCCTGTGCCCTTCGCTGGGGCAAGCTGGTTTGGGATCGTACCGCTTAATAAGGGTAGTTAGGTTATGCATATGGCTGGTCGCCATCTTGAATGGCCCCTATAAAAACAAGGGAGGGGGTCCCGAAGACAACTCAAGAGGGATGAAAGATACAAAGAGAGGAGAGAACCCGACACCTCAAATGGAAGTTACAGAGGGACAAGTGATAGAACACTTGCCCGTAACTATGAAGTAAGCTGTGACTGTTGGAATCGTAAGTTGCAACGGTGTCGGTTCCCAAAAGATGATGCTCCTTATCCCGTGCCTGAGGCCCGGAGCTCCACGAGTGGATCTTTACCGTACAGTACACAGTCGTGGCTGTTTCGTATATTGTACATTATGACGTTGGCGGTAAATTTTGGTAATTCAACCACATTGTACGGAGTAGTTATGGTATTCTTTAGATGCGATAAGAACTTCTACTACGGGTACTGAACCCCGCCAATTTGGACCTTGGTTACGCATTACTACCTAGCAATAATGACAGGGCAAAGCGGCCCTCCATCTTTTGACAGTGATGTGGACTTTTGCACACTGGGCATGTTCATCCTCGGTATGCTATAACACGCCTAAATCGGATGAACTGTCGAAACCCTACGGTATACTTACGAAACTCCTTTGTCTCATGCAGATGATATTGACTTCGGGGGCATTAGACCTAATGTCAAGAACATCCTCGGGGGTGCAGCGTCTTTCGCGGTTGTCGGTGCTCGTCTAGTCGCGGGAAAGGAACACTCCCACTCTGTTAGCTGGATTGTTGATGTTGGCTCTGACTTCCCCCCCGAGGTTCTGGATGTCATCAATACCTGGGGCACGGCATGTGTGATGAGAGAAGACAACAGCCGATTAACCACCAGGGCTTGGAATGGCTACGGTCCCAATGAGAAGCGCGGTGAGTACCTGACCTCCTTGCGCATGAACACCAGAAAGGATACTGACAGGCTACAGACTTCAAATATTTGACCCCTAAATTACGGCTGGAACCTTGGATGCTATCCGATTCCCAGGTGTTCTCAAAGACATTTCACATGGTCTGTTCAGCAGAACGTTGTGTGTCTATTGTGCAAAATATACTGCAGCGACGAGAAGAACTACGACAAGAAGGCAAAGCACCTTCTAGCAGCCAGGCTTCGGAGAGGCCTTTCTTTGTCTGGGAACCTGTGCCTGATCTCTGTACACCCGAAGAGCAAGAAAAGTTCTTTGTCGCAAACCGGGTAGTAGATGTGGTAAGCCCTAATGAACTGGAGCTGGGGATGATGTTTGGACAGACGGGGTGGAACGAAGAGAGCGAATTCGGGAAAGATATCGTGAAACGCATCCTTGATTCGGGCATTAGCCCGAACGGAAATGGGCACTTGGTTATTAGAGCAGGAAAAGACGGAAGCTATACATTCTCAAGAGGGCAGAGGATATGGTTGCCCGCTTACCATCAGCCAGATACTTCAGCAAATACGCCAGTAGTCGATCCGACTGGTGCAGGTAATTCTTTCTTGGGTGCACTGACTCAAGGAATGGTGACTGCTGATAGGACCCCAGCCAAGATCGTTGGCTCAGGGCTTGCAGGGTCTGCTGTCTGGGAGATGGCATTGGAAGCGTTGGGCAAGCAAGCTTATATACTGTCCTCTCTGATATTCGCCACTGTTGCTGCAGGTTTCGTGGTGGAGCAGATTGGAGTACCCCATCTTTCTACGTCTACCGATGAAAGAGAACTTTGGAACGGAACTGAATTCACGGAACGGGTCCGTCTGTACACGGAGCGATTGTATCGAACACTCGAAGAGTCTCCCCAGAAGCACTTGCAGATCAATTGACCGATTGAAGAACGCCCTTCTATTGTCGTACAGCCCACAATAATATGAAACAAATACCTATCATGCCATATAAACCTTCCGCAGGGTTTCATTGTAGCCCATGCTCCTCCTTTATGACTCGTGCTTTGCAGCTTGCTGTCTCTCATGTTCGATAATCTGTTTGCTCCAGCTGTAGTGGAACAGTAGAATGTTAGTATGTGCAATCTTTGGCAGTGAAGTCCTCCGGTGATGAACTGACTAGCGACTGGGGAAGAATCTGCCAGGCTCTGGCATCCTGTCACGGCGTTCCCGGTCGGCACTAACGCTCCATGTCACGGCAACGATTCCAATAACAACCGCTCCCATGATAGCAGTGTTGGCCCTCCAGTTTGCGGGCTGAGCGTACCAGCCTCCAGCGGGAGACCAGACTTCCTTGGGATACCTGAGAAAGCGATCGGTCAGCCTCACACGGCATCAGTAATTCAGGGAGTATCAATCGCATACGGGATCTTGCCGCCTCCACCCATTGTGGTCGGAGTAGAATTGAACAATGGTAGGGAAAGAACGTGGGCGATAGCTTGCTAGGGAAGCGTTGTTCTGGCGGGTTGAAGCCGAAATGGCCGTCGACGTCCCTCGTCCCAGAACCCGTGACGCTAGTGCCATGTACGGTTTAGCGTCACAATGGACTTTCTCACACGACTCGCCGGTCCCGTGACTTCCGCCCAAGCTCGACTTTTCTCCAGCGGTCAAAAGTTCATACAATATCGACGTAGAAACCCCTACACTAAACCTCCACGCAACGCCCCGGGCAGTCCAATTTCGTTTTCGCTCCTTCCAATCGCCCTTCGGCTTCAGGTTTCCCACTCCCACAGTTGCCCAGATGAAGAGGCTGCAGCTCCAACGATGGAGTAGTTCGGTCCTTTCGCCGCGGGCCCGAACTGGTGGCCGCCTGCAGCAGCATCTGTACTATAATTTGCGTCGCCAATCGACCGTTCCATCTGCTCCTCAGGCGGAGAATGAGCCATTGTTTGAGGAACAATCGCTGAATTCGTCAACTCACATCCCCCAGTCCTCCCACTTCAAATACCTCCTCCCTTCTCCGCCGGTCGAGGCCGCACGCGAGTCCGCAAAACTTGCCGCCCTTCATGCACGCCTGTACCTCCCCTCCCGACTACCGCTCGAGACATTAGCACGCTCTCTGGTCGATTCTTCAGCCGATCCGAATCCTAATTTCAACAATGAAGCGCTGGCTTCGTTCGGCCATGACCTCCTGAGCCACTACACCTCCGAACACCTTGTTTGTACATATCCTCGCCTCCCCTTAACCGTCATCTTCGCAGCAATGTATGCGTATGTCGGCCCCAAAACTTTGGCTGCAATGGCAAAGGAATGGGGTGTTGAGATGGCTGCAGTGCCTGGTGGGGAGGTTGATCCCGGTCTCTTGCAATTCAAGAGAGTACTCCCAGGTACTGATGTGACGGCGGAACCAGTTACTGGCACAGAGAGACCCAATGAGCACCGGAAATCATGGAGAAAGTCAATGACCTCCAGAGTTGTTTACGACAATGAGTACGGAGATCCTGTCGGGGCGTCTGGCGAGTCGGCCGCCCCGGAATCACAGATTACTCAGGGTGTTACTGCAGAACACGCCAACGCGACTTTTGTGCGTGCTGTGATGGGCGCCATCTATCTTCATGCCGGTAGGCCCGCTGCCAAGCGATTTTTTGAGCAACATTTCCTCTCTCGTCACCTCAACATCTCGGACCTATTCAACTTCTCCCAGCCGGCTCGTGACCTTTCCCGGCTGTGTGCGCGAGAGAACTTCGAGCCACCTGTCGCAAAGATCATCAGTGAAACTGGTCGCAAGAGCAGACACCCTGTCTTTGTCGTTGGTATTTTCTCTGGTCAGGATAAGCTGGGAGAGGGCGCTGGCGCCAGCCTGCTTGAGGCTCGATCCAGGGCTGCCGTGGCTGCGCTCAAGGGCTGGTACCTATACAGCCCATTGAATGTGCGTGTCCCTAGCTCCATGGAAGAAGAGGGCGCTGCACCCTGGAAGCCAGTCCACGTGGACTTGGGTGAGGTGATCGTGTAAGATGATATTGCAGAGAGAGAAAGAGACACGCGTCAACGTGGAAAAGGTGTTACATTATATGACATGACTTGTCGTCGACGGGAGCAAGAGCACATTACATATTATCTATTCGAATTTGCAAGAACAGGTTTTGTACAGTATGGGAAATCTATTTCATTCGTCCGATGTCTTCTGCTGAACCCTTTTTTTATCTTTATTTTTTAACTTTTTTCTCGTTTGTCTTGGTTACACTTTTGCATTTCCACCCCAATCCGATTTAGACAGGAAACGGTCCTTCGAACGGAGTCGTTGTAAGGGCTGATTCTTAGACAAAAGTACATAGATGTATGTACCGAATGAATGCATATTACATGACCTCAGCTCGCAGAGTACCTGATACTCGTAATAATCCACGGAAGTCTTACAACTGCAGGGGTGCGCCAACTCCACCAAAGATGCGATTTAAGGGAATCTACTCGGAGGGGTTGACAATCTCATCCTCCCAATTCCCACTGCTTCGGTCCGTGTTCATCTGACCGTGTTCATCGAGGTATTTGCCGTAGTCTTCCCAAAGCTCATCGACCCCCGACCCAAACAGATTCTTCCAAAAGCCAGGGCGCCCGTTTTCCAGTGTCTCGCTCTCCCCGATATATCCGCTCCGCAATAGCCGGTCGTTCAACATTCCAACTGCGCCTTTACCAATCCGCACATCCTCCAGCCACTCTAGGAAAAATGCTGTATGCTGATAGCCTTGGTCCCATTTCTCTGCTCTCTCTTGGGCGGATGCCGGACGTTTCCAGTGCGGCGGAACGAAGCCAGCTTTGAGACGCACAAAATCCGCGATGCCCTCGATCAGGCCTCCGGGCGGACGCGGCACCGAGACATTATCCTGGCGGGGTGCCGTATGCTGATAACAGTGGACCAGCTCATGGGTAAGGACACCGACTATCTCGGCTCTTGGATCGGGCAGCTTCATGGCGGTAAGGATATACTGGAGAGACACATGGATCTCCTTATGGTCATCGTCCAGCTCCATACCGGTCGTGTAGGCTACACCGCCAATGTCACGGAGAAAGAAGGTTACGGATCGAGTCGGCGGTATGGAGGGTGTAAAGGATGGGGTTGGAGCCTTGGATGTGGTGACGGCGTGCGGTTCATCTTGCGGACAGGGTGGAGTGTAGAGGTTCTCAATAATATCAGTTAGGGCTTTGTCGATAGCAGATGCCACGTCAGGTACGAGGAGTAAGAAGGCATCGGAGCCGGGGTGACGTAAATCATTGATCTGGAGACGAAGCTTGGGTTTGGGGGGCACAGTGGACCGCGTGTTTGTACTACTAGGGTCGGCTGGGGAGATGGCGGTGGGGAGAGTATGAGCATTGATAGGCGACATCTCGGTTTGAATGCCGTGCAATAATCGAATGAGCAAGGAAGCGCCCGGAGGAATGTAGGTACCGCGTCAAGGTATCCCCACAAGAGTCTGTAGGCGCGAGATATACTCTGACTGGAATGTTCGTCATACTACGGAGTAAATCTGGAGGCATGTACGGAGTAATCATGGGAGCTAAGTTGCCAAGAATGGCACTATAGAGTTCCATAATGGCCTCGCCTTCTCTAGTGGTCTTTTGAACCTCACTGGGGCTCACAAGTTGGGACCATCAAATAACCTTTAGTCTCATGGGAATCTTTCCTTGTAGTTGAGGCGGAATAAATTGCGCTACCACTGCACTGCACATGGTGTTGCGCCAAAGGCACATTTCTTGAGGTCCATTACGGTTCGCTCTTCTTCTCAGGCGGCCATTGGACCATTAGTGATATTCGACTCCTGACACCAACAATCAATCCGATCTGTTGGGTCAAGTGATAACTGCCGAAACTCTGGTCGTTATTTATTATAGAGGCGCTAGCTAGCGTCGTGGGCCTAGCCATAGCAAAAAGCTTCAAAACACAGAAGGTGGGTAGCACTGTTAACGACAATTTGGGATTTGTAGCCTTTTCCTGAATAGGCCCAATATAACTAATTCAGGAATTCGCTGTCACTAACTCCTAGTACAGACTACGGAATATAACTCCACTACGTGTAGTAAGTAAGGCAGTAAGTGTATTACTGCTAAGTGCAGTACAGGTTGCATGCGCCCAGATCTGTCCACAAGACCTAATTCGGTAGGCGCATGCTTCTTCAACCGAATCAGCCAATCGATCTATTCCAATTGTCCATCTATGGATCCTCCCCATATTACCCAGTACTGTAGTATGCCACCTTTGTGGCGGCTCTTTCTTGACATGACGCATGGTAGGTATTTGGTCCAAGTGTCCACGCCGACCGGCGATCATGTGGAGTAGCCAGACGGGCCTGTGGGAGGCCAATGATGATTGGATAATATGTCATTTAGATTGATTGAAATCTACTCCGTATTGTGGATTTGAAGAAAAAGAAAAAAAGAAAGAAAGAAAAAGAAAAAATTGTAAAACTATCTGTGATAAACACTTAGACCTAGATTAACGATTAAAGAAGTTTGCTGGACTTGGGAAATCCGGACCTCTGCGGAGCATAACATAGTGGGAAATATATATATACGTAATGAATGTAAACACAAAAGAAAGCAAACCAAGAATCGGCAGAGATGTACGTAGGACTGTGCAAATTCTATTGAAGTATATCATTTCAAATTCAGGCACTTAGATCTTAGTAAGCACAATGATGCGATCTTATCGATTTTTTTCTCTCTCTTTATTTGTACCTTAAGCCATTCTTTCTACATTGCGATCGTGATACTGCATGATAAATGTCGTTGGGCTGCAGAGGCCTCAGGCGCATTCGACCCCACTGACTGCGGTTTCCGTGGCCAATGTTGCCGGTAAACAAAGCGGAAAAAAAAGATCCAGGGAACCAACGACCCGACTCGGCTTCTTCCACTTCCTTCGCTTTGTCGCACGTCAACACTTGATTTTCACCGAAGGACTTCTTGAACTTCGGTTTGATTAAACCCTTATAAAATTGCTCGAATTATCTAAAGAGTGTGGAGTTCGAAGCGCTTATCGGCGCGTCTATTCGCTTATCGCTCCTTCCGTTGCGAACCCCCCCGTCGCCGCAGGCCATCCTCGGAAGTGTCGCCGTCAGGATAGTAGCTTCCTCCTCCTGATCATCATCTTCCTCAACTCGCACCTCCCCTTACACCGACCATAATAAAGGTATGTATGAGCTCCTTCCTCATCAATAGCTTCTAGATTGTTTGGCCTAGGATGTCTGTCCTTCTCCCTCGTCGTCTTTGTAACCATAACCATTCACACTCACATTAACGTTCACAATCGCACACTTGCTTTTGACGCACCTGTATCTAAATTTCAGCTTATGCTAATTATTCCAAATGGGTCTCTATAGCCTCGCCTCTTTTGTGACTGAACTCACATTCTGCATTTGGGTTTTGGCCCTCTACTTCACCTCCCCCTTTTACTTCTCCATCCAGGTTGGATGCCAACCTATCTCGACACTCAAGTTTATCTTGATCCTTTATGTGAAGACTATCAGACGTCTCCTCGTTTACTCCGACCCTGTCCTTCTATATGTCATCCGAGCTATCTGTCGTATTGAGCATTTTCTCGCACCCAACATGGAAGGAAAAGCTACAGAGCTACTGGCGGTCTTGAAGAACAATAACCTTGCGATTGATGTCAAGGTCAGCCACCTACTGGGCATCAAATCCGATATCAAACAGAAAAATGTTCCCGATAATGCAGTAGATTTGATTTTCGAGAGCCTACGACTAGCGATCTCATCTCATCACGCCGCCCTTTACGCAGCCGGTTTCTCTACACTTGGCCATTTCCTAAAGCGGCTGTTCATACAGGACCAGGCTCATATCGTCTCCGCTTATGCCCGTCACTTTTGCCCCGTACTTCTAGAGCGCTTGGGAGACCACAAGGAGCGTGTCCGCGCTCAAGCTGCTCAAATATTTACCGACTTATGGCCAGCTGCCAGCGCCGACGTAGAGCACTATGTGCTCGAAGTAGCCTTGACGGGTAAAAACCCCAAGGCCAAAGAGACAAGCCTGATATGGCTATCAAACGTAGGTTAATACCCTTCTACTATTGCATCATTTACCTAACCGGCGTTCGCAGATGTCGAGAAATCATGGCCTCCTTTTCCGATCATATGTGCCGAGCGTGGTTTCATGCTTAGAAGATGCAGATAGTCTCGTGAGACACACTGCCAAATTGACGGTAGTCGAACTATTTCAGTATGATCTCGTCTAGGGTTAAGTGGGTTGTTTAGGATCAATCGTGTGACTGACAGAGGGTTTAGGGATGCGCCTGCACGGGCTAAAGCAGACCTGACCAAAGAAATGGCTGCTCAAAACGTTCGTCAATCGATCGTGAATGCAGTTTATGCAAAAATCGGACTTGAAGACCACTCTTCAACAGCTCGCCCGCGCTCACGAGTAGAGCCTCGGTATACTCCCTGCGCGGATTCTCATCCTCTACGTTCTGCCTCTCGAGCAGAAGTCTTACACCAGCAGCCTGCTACCGTGGCCTCCTCAGCCCCCGTAAGACCCTCTAAAGAAGGTAAGTCTACTTCCCTCTGCGTTGATAACCATGATGTGCTAACGCTTGCCGGCCACACCAGTGATTGTGGAACCAGAACTGATCAAAAGCCGACCTGGCTCATCAAAGAGCGAACAGGAACGGACTACAGCCGCGACTCACGAAACAGAAAAAGTATCACACATGGAACCTGCCCAACAGAGCTCTCAGGATGCTGAAGCTCCTAAGCCGCTTCATGCCGAAACACCGAAGCACGTCGAAGATCTCTTCCGCGTGCTGTCTCCTGCTTTCGAGGGCCGCGAGTCCGAGGACAATTGGAGACACCGTGAGAAATACATTATTTCTCTCCGCCGACTTGTTTACGGCAACGCACCCCAGGACTTTCCTCAGCCATTCTTTACCGGGATCAAGTCGAATCTCGATGGTATTTTCAAAGCAGTCAATTCCCTTCGCACCACTTTGTCCTCCAATGGGTGCCTCTTGATACAGGATTTGGCCAAGATCGGCGGGCCCAGAATGGATCCGATGGTTGAGGTCATTATGCAGAACCTGGTCAAGCTTTGTGGCGGAATGAAAAAGATTAGCGCTCAAAACGGTAATGTCAGCGTCAACGACGTCCTGGCAAATGTGACTTACACTCCACGTCTCTTGCAACACGTGACGAGCGCATGCCAGGACAAGAACGTCCAGCTACGTCTCTATGCTGCAGGGTGGCTTAAAACCCTGCTCAACAAACAAAGCCACCACAAGAGCTCGCTTGAGCATGGAGGCGGCTTGGCACTTCTTGAGAAGTCCCTAAAGAGGGGACTCACCGATGCTAATCCAGGCATAAGGGAAGCGATGAGAGGCGCCTTCTGGACCTTCCATCGGATGTGGCCTGCAAGGGGCAACAAGTGAGTTATTCCTTTTCATTTCTGAGTGAATGGTTATATAACACCTCACAGTATACTATCCGATCTCGACAACAAGACCCGTCACCTACTCGAAAAAGATCCGGCGAATCCAAACCGGGATCAACTGAGCTACTTGTCAAGCGACACTCTCACTGTGCCTAGTCGCTCTGCCTTAAAAGAGGCCATTGCAGCGCACAAAAAAGCTCGTCTTGCGCCAGCCAAGACGTTACCCCCACGACCGGAATCAGCCCAGTCTTCGTTTGGTGAAACGAAGGCATCCGACCCCCCAGCGAAGTCTACTGGACGCACCGCCCGGGCACCTCTTTCTTCGCTTTCTTCGGCACCTATGCGACCTGGCGCTAAACCCCGCCGACCCGAACTGGCGCGCCCCGCGACAGCTGATCCATATTCTTCTCGAAAAACCACCTCCACAGACGGCGTTCAGGTTGACAGCTCGCCAAGACCTAAGAGGCTGGGGCAGGCGGCCAGCTCAACTAAGAGCAAACCCAAGAAACTCGATATTCCCATGGCAATGGCCATCGACCCAGTTGCACCTGATGCGATTAACGAAAATGGGACCCAGCCGACTAGTAAGGTTAGAAAGCGTTCCAGCTTGTCTGAACAATTCGCTGCGCTCAAGAGAGGTATTCGGGCCAGAACACCCCCCAAAACAACGCCGAAAGCATCCCCCGAAACATCTCCCGAAACATCTCCCAAATTATCCCCCCAAACACCCTCCAATGAGCCAGATGATTACGATATAAATGCCCTGGGCGAATTGTCTATCAATAAACCACATCGTCGCGACGAAACTGCCCTGGGAGAATCATCTCCCGATAAGCCAGGTCGTCACGAGGAGATTGCGCCGGGCGAATTATCTATCAATAGATTAGATCGTCGCGATGAAAATATGCCCAGCGAATCCCCTACCAGCGGTCCAGATCGTCACGACGAAAATGCCCTGGATGAATTGTTTATCAATAAACCAGATCGTCGTGATGAAACTGTCCTGGGCGAATTACCTATCAATAAACCAGATCGCTGTGATGAAAATGCCCTGGGTGAATTGTCTATCAATAAATCAGATCGTCGTGATGAAACCGTCCTGGGCGAACTATCTATCAATAGATTAGATCGTCGCGATGAGAATGCACTGAGCAAATCACCTGCTACTGAAACAGATCGTCACGATGAAAAGCCGATTGGTACTGTTGAAAATACGCCCCAACCCCGCCGACGTGTCGAAGAAGCCGAGCCTTTTTCCGCACGCTTGAAGATACGCAGTCGCCAGATAAACAAACGAAGGAACATCAGCCCACATTCCGAACAGCTAGAGAACGCAAAAGAGATGGTCAGGGTTGCAGGTCAACGAATCCGCTCCAGGTCATTCGACCTCTTTGCATACCGAAAACTACAGGACCTTATTCATTATCATGGGGAGAAACTCTTCACTCGGCCGGTGTTCGATGATTTGCTCGACGGGCTGTTGGTGGAGCTGCGCGAAGAACCGAGCCCAGATAGAAAACACAATGGTGACTACGCTGATGTGAAGACCCAGGTCGTTGGTACACTTCGTCTGTTGGAAAAGAGCTGCCCGAACCTCTTTGTGATTCACTACGATGCAATAGACGCCATCTTTCATGCCAGGAGATACTTCGAAACCAACTCCTGGATTGTTCAAGAACTCCAGCAAACCGCGTTGGAGTGGTTTCGTAACTGTGAGCCATCAGGGCTCGAAGGCATGCTTGTTACACTTGTCGAATATGTACAACGTGAGACGCGGGATGAACCGGGATATCGGTCCATCCTTATGGCACTCTCTCTACTCACTGACCTGATTGGTGACGCAAACAAGAAAGGGACTTGGTTCTCGAATGAGATCTTGGAGCAAGTTGGGACGATAGCAGCAAGGGACATCCTAGCCGAAGACACCGACATAAGAAAGAAGTCTATCGAACTCTGCGTTCAACTATATGTGATGTCTTGTAACGTGTATCAAGACAAGGGGGTAGCTTTCTGGAGGCTGGTGAGAGCACCCGAAGGGGGCACCCGGCAATTGATAATGTACTACATAGCCAAACAGTAGGCTCTGTATTCCGATACCTGTATTAATCAAATCAAAATAATTTTTTTAAAGGCGCTAGCTCTATGCGGTTATTTAGGTCTTGTGGGTCTCATACATCTTCTGCGATATAATCAATAAGCAGACAAGTATCCCGAAAGAGCCCTCGACTGGGAGATCCAAATATTAGACGGTGATGAGAGCAGCGACGTTCGACTAGAATGATAGTCCAGGATAACAGACGAGTATTCACTCGTCAGCATGTCCTCGCTCATCATATTTGATACCATTGATGCACTTGACAGTCCCCGAGGAACAATCTCCTCACGATCCAACAGCATTGCTGCGATGATAGATTGCTCTTCTGGATATCCTCAAATGTAGGCACCTGATCAACACCCGCCTTCTTCCCATTAATCCTAATCTCCAGACCATCAATAGTCCCTGCTTCCGACGACGTTTCATTCTTCCGGAATCCCCGACGAAAGAGCGATCTCTCCCCGTAGGACACTTGGCTATTGGATTTATCCAACCTCCTCCGGTCCACTTCTGTTAGTCTCCGTCTCTTGCCAAATTGCGCCAGCTCTTCCAGTTGCGGGAAGGTTATCTTTAATGGACGCGCAGCGGAGACTGCGGCCCAATCTGGCTTTGCCAGGAGTTGACGTTTGATACGCTCTAGACGAGTGGAGTCTTTCGGGGATTGATGGTTTGGTGACAAGGATGTTAAGATCGAAGGGGACTAGATAGGAAGCGTTATATTGGTTCAATGTCTTTGCAAGCTGCCGCAGATGTAGATTTACCTGCTTTTGATGACCGGTTTGATTGTCCCTGACGTTCGGTGCCTGCTCATCAGGAGCTAGGGCCTTGGTTTGCGTAAAGTTGTGGAATAGAGTCACTTGTTGTGGACCTTGAGATGGTTTTCTAACGGCTTGTCTTTTGTGTTTGGGGGCGTTGGCGGTGGAATGCCGGTGGAGACGGCCTCCTGTCCAGTTCATGGCTTTCTAGTTTTGATTAGTGCATGATATGATTGATGGTGTAGAGGAAGTGTCTCGCTGTGGAGGGATGGATGGATGTGTGGAAGTGTTGGAAGTATATGGTACATTCTATCATGTGATTACTGGCGAATATCGATGGCCTATAGTTTAGTCACGAGGCCGACTGCTGGATATATGGCACGGTTATAATAGCCCTGGGGTGGTTGACGGTAGTAATGACTGTTTCTATGGGGCATTTGGTTCTCGTTTCCTGCGTAAAGCTATCTGCCATATTACTGTGGTTTCCGTACTGGGTTGAAAAGCCATCTAACGGATTTGCCTTCCGTGGACCTGATCGGGCTTTGTTTTCATTGCTGAGCAGGTCTGCTCGTCCATTATGTACTAAGGGGTTATTTCTGTGCAATGAGGACATGCTATGCATAGAACCAGCTGTGGGTACCACTGTTACTTGTGATGTAGTCCAGATTCTGTGGCCTGCATAGGGACTGAAACACAGAAGCTGGGGATTCAGTGAGTACGAACCTTGGCTTATCCCCTCGCATGACTGTTTATATTGTGTGCCTATGTGCGTATAGCATATACTACCCAGAGTTGTCTGTCTGTTGAGCATTTTTATTGACATATCTATAAGCTGTCCCCTATAGTAGGTGATGGCTGGAAGGATGGATGCTAAATGTTGTCCAGGTTGTGTCGAGATGGTAGTAACTGTATTATATATATCTCAGGCATCACGCGAATAAAAGAAGTCAAAGAAGGCCGGCATTGTTGGACTTATTACCACACTCACCATCTACCAAAACAAAGCATATTATGGCGACTCCCATAGCAAAGAATGGCCACAGAGATCAATCTATAGCGTATACGTTGCCCTGGACTGGTGTCATACAAGCCCTACCTATGCAATCTCCAAAATGGTGGTTTTGCTCTATTTGATCTTAGCGTCCTTTGACCAAATATCCAATCACTTTAGACGGAAAGATTCTACACAACACTTCCTATAGCCCTGTTAAAGGAAGCAGCTTAGACAGAAATCAGCAATAAAAGCACTTCCAGCTTGCATGATATCACACATAGGGTCGAGAATCGTGATGCACTCATACAGAGAGCGGTTCAACATTTCCCTGATGCGGGTCATGGTAATAGACTAAGTAGGATTGATGGATTTTGAGTTACAGCGGGCCTCTGTTCTACAAATAGGAAACGAGTGTGTTCGAGTTGGATGGTGGCTCATGGGCATGCCTCGGGCATGAGATGTACAAGGTTTTTAAAAGGGCATTTGTATTATAGGTTAGATTTTATATAAAGAAGATATCTACCAGCGTGGGTAGTGTAACGGTTATCATCCTTGCCTTCCAAGCAAGGGACCCGGGTTCGACTCCCGGCCCACGCAATCTTTTTGCGTTTGATTTTTGTTCGCTCCAGACCTTAGTAGAAAGAAAGGGCAGGGCTCGGAAAAATACATTCGGTTTAGTCCATTATTGATCTCCTACACGCTAGCTCATAACGGATACGTAACATGCCAATAGGTGCCAGACAAGGCCAACTACGCGGACGTCAGAAGTGCCTTCCAAACGACCACCATATATCTATCTGTAAACTATCGATTAGTTTTTCGATTGTAAGCAACAGCCTATGTCCTGCCTTCAATGCACAAATCAACGATATGACAACCTTGCTTCTAACAATGCTCTAGATGTACTGGAATCTATTGTGTATCAAGCACCGTGTGTCGTGGTGAACGATGCGACCAGATGGAAAACAAGTCATGTTGATATATTCATGCAATACAGTAAGTCTGAGGAAGGGTGGAAAGAGTGTTCTTTATAGGTGAAAATCGGTATCAATACTAGTAGTAATGTTGCGACTATTATGGATTACGAACCGGTCCCTGCACCAATTGGCCATATACAAGTCGGGCGTGTTACTACTACGTATAAGCTGTGTCTGATATAGACTAAAAAGAGAAAGGAACAGAAAAAAACAAATACAAAAACATTGCGTGGGCCGGGAGTCGAACCCGGGTCCCTTGCTTGGAAGGCAAGGATGATAACCGTTACACTACCCACGCTGGTTGTTGATGATTAATCTAGTATATCGCCAAAAAAGACAACCATTTGATGTCTACATACACCTGTTTTCTTCCAACACCAAACGTAACAGAGATGTAGTAGGATATTTTTGTGCCTTTTTCTTTTTGAGTTCCTATTGAATACAGGTTTCCTTTCCAAGTTTATATCCCACTGGGAATTTATCCCATTCTCGCTGAACGCAATATTACTCTCCTTCACAATACCTTCATACCCATTCGGGCAGTAATAAGACCTAGAAGGATGCAGGAACGATATGCATCATCAGCAAGGAGCCCAACCTACCTGTCTTGAAGAATAGCCCTTGCTTGCTGCATTCAATACTATCCGCATGGCTCTTTGATAGATACGTAGAGAATATTTAATCACTGCATGCCTTCAGATTGCTGTAACAATGACGCTATATCATTAATAGTGTTAAAATAGCTAAAGCAAGAGTTTATGGCTGACACTCATCATCCCACTATTGCGCCGTAAATGATGAGAGAAAAAAGGATCAACATGGACTCCGGCATATAGCATATCTGCGAGAGATACATGTAGCTCGCTTGGCCTGCAGTGGCCTAAAGACCTTAAATTTAGTTCGCCGTCGCCCGAGACCACGATGGGAGTAGTGTACAGCACCTAGCCATGGAAGGACAGTAGCGGCACGGGCCGGGCGATGAGCCGAATGGTCCCCTAGCTTGCGGCCAGCCACGCGACTTATTCCGAGTAGGGCTCAAGGCTACCATGTGGAGATGCAAACAGTGCAAAGTACCCAAAATCACATGACCACTCGCTTGGACTATTTCACGCACGCTGAACCTCCCCTGTTCTTTTCCTTCCGACACATTTTCTTACACTGCAACACCAACACCAACACCAGTCTTTACGCTGGGTCTGGATTGCGTCTGCCTTGATGTTGGCAGAGCTATGACACCCTGGCTGAGACAATGTGAGAGGTCCGGTTCAATAATTGATTATTATTTGGGCCCCTGAAAAATTTAAAAAAGAATAATAATTGTAATAATAGGTGAGCAAAATTTTTTTTTTTTTAATCTCTCATTATTTGTTTCGACGGCGGAGACACGGAAACCTCGTTTCCCCCTTTTATGATGATCACCATTTTTATAAGCATAGTTCACCTGAGGTCTTCGGACCGTTGAACGACAACCTTATATCATCTTTCACCTTTGTCTGATATTGTCTCTGCCTGTCATTGCATTCTTCTATTGTTATTCTTAAGTTTGACACTCATGACTGACTGGAAGTCTATAGAAGGTGGTAGACAACCTATATGATACGTTCGATTTGAAGGGGGGGAGGGAAAGAAAGATTATCTCTATGACTAGGCTACATCCTAAACAATCAAATAGAATTATTTCATTTCTCATAAGGTTCCCGACGGCCCCGATTATTATCCTCCAGTAGACGCATTGCTGCCCAACGTGGGCTTGATGGGGCTGCCCATTGGCAAACCCACTGGTAGTCGAAGTGTAAAGAAGGTAATGGCCAGCAGTGACACATTGTATGTGTGCGAAATAAGCAAAAAAGAGCAAATAATCATGGCAAGCCCCTTTTTAATTGTGTTGTCATGAAACAGGAACCCCTCTCCCTGTCATCCGACGTACTTTCGTTCTTATCCAGTCCATAAGTGAAGCATGTTGGCACAGACGCGCTGCAAGATGAAGTCGCAAAGTGTCAGACAGGGTGAGAGGAGGGGTTCATTGGTATGGCAACCCCTCTCCGCAGTGACATGCAGGTGAGCAACATCTCTTCCATGTTCCCCGATGAGATGGAGGGGTTTGACGTGGTAGGGCTTACAACCAAACGATGGCAGGGAGTCAAGTGCAACTTTCACGAGGCAGGAGTGGAGCCCCAATAGGGGCGCGGTAAAACCAGATGGGAGGGGAGTGGGGAGGGGATGATAGGCGTAGAAGAGCGCGAGATATACCTGCAGGATTGGGTTCTGGCGAACGCCTTTTTTAGTCGCGGGAGGGAGATTGACCTCCAATGATGCCATGGACGGGACGAGGACCCCTTTTTAAGGCCAATAAACGAACGGGCCGAAGTGGGACCCGCTTCACCGCCAGATTGGGCAAGTACCGTTAATGGACCACGGGAAAGAGGATCCTTCGTCCCGCTGCCACGTCAAGTCTCCGTTATTGGCCGACTCAACACCGTCGCATGTTGCACCACCATCACCGCCATGTCGCGCAGCACCAAATCATCGCTCGCCATCCGCCCAGTGAGGCGCCGCTACTGCTGCAGAATGCGAGTCCGTCACGCCGCTCGGACGCTGCGAATCCACCCCACGCTTGCCATTTTTCTCCCTCCAAAGCATCTAAAAAGCCGTCGTTTCCCCCCTCCAGATCCAATTCTTTCTCGATCTTTTCTATTTCTGATTCAGACATCATTCAGTCTTCCAACAAAGAAACCATTCCCAGGACAGAAACGAAAACAAGGATTCAGGAGAACCTTTAACCTTAACTTTGAATTTTTTTGATTGTTTGACAAGAGATACCCCCCCTGACGTCACTCCACTTTTCTACTTTCATACATACATATACACCCGTCTCCATACATACAATACCTCCATTTACTTCCTTCCCTCCGCTATACTCCTTTCGTGCTTGATTTGTCACAGTCAAATCAGCTGATCCCCTCTCCAAACTCCCATATCCATCCCACAAATTACTCTACCGAAGGCTTCTTGTTGCTTTTTCGTTTCTATTTCTCTTATCCAGTCCAACCCGTGGATCTTGGAATTCAAAAGAAAGAACCTCCCTCTGGTCTACCATACAACCCATTGGATCTCAGTCCATTCTCCAGGATAGGACTTGCTTTGTTTGTGCTTTGTGTCTTCACTCCCAGGCTTTTGGTCTGAGCAGTTATCGACAAATAACAGGTAGTCCCCTTGATTTTTCCTTTGTGCTCCTGTTTTTGCTCTTTTTTTTTGCCTTTCTGTCTCGCATCTCGACAAATCACCTTGGAAATCCGACTATGGACGACCCGTGCTATTATCGTATTACCGGACTTGCTGGATTCCTGATTTGCTTTATCTTCTTTGCCGTGCTGGACACTTGCTCCGTCATTCAATGACGGTAACTTGAATAATGATGACCTTGGAAACAAATTTTGTCCCAGCGTCCGCTGTGAGACTGGACACAAAGAGTGTTGTTTAATGTTGCATACACTCAACTCCACTTGGATTCTATTATACCGTTCCTGGACCCATGGACTCTCTTCTGCCACCCCGGAGATGAGAACTGTATTAATTTGGCCTTGGATACCCACCCTTGGACTTTATGGAAACCATCTTGGACATAACCCACCGCCCTGAGGATTTTATGATGTATTACACCCTTGGCCTGCCCTGGATCACACAATATCACAGTGCTTTAATAGCACTACCCCCGGATGAGTCAATGATGCTCGCTGGAATTGATGAACACCTGGAGAAATTGACGGCACCAATGGAGACAGAACCTGTTCACACCTGATAATGTCTTGATCTTTACTACACCTTGCTCGCAGGACTAGTAGTCTTCTGGACTAATACTCAATGGATTTTGCTGGTCATCGAAATCGCTGAAGGATCACTACACGGCGTGTAGCTCGGACCTAGTATGCGTTGTGGACCCCCATATCGCTGTGTTTTTACTCTCGCTTCTTGTCTGGCCATTGTGTGTATAGTTACCTGGATGTCGCGTCACTTAGCCTGGACCTTAGTGATAGTATCAATGGATCATATGTTCTTTGGTTGGTACTTTCGATGATTCTCAGGCGATCGCTCAGTCAACTAACCGATTCTGTTTAGGACGTCACTCCCTCTTGGATCGCGGACATGTGCTTTTTCATTCATGTTATGAATCATGTTTCACAAATGGAAAGGTCTATTTACTGACATGCAGTTCTTTTTTTTAGTGCTTGCTTTTACTTCCCAGCCAAGCTGGATCTCAAATATATCACAATGCCTTGCCATATCAAGCACGACCCAGAACAGGTTTCTTTGTCCCAGTCAGCGTTGAAAAACATGGACCACATCTCTCAACCCAGGCATACCGAAATGATCCAAGGAATCTCAAACATGGCCTCCAGATCGATCCAGGATGATGACCTTTCAAGCCAGGACAATTTCTCTTTGTGCTCCAGTACACATCAAAGCCATGGAACTCCCCACGGACTGCCGTCATGGGCTTTGGGCGATGTGGACTCACTAGACAATGGTGTCATCCCATCCACCAAGCCAGAATCCCCAGAAGTACAGATGCTGTCTTTCAATTTGTCCCATCAATTGATGCCTTCCACCGTGGGCCCCAGTGACGTAATGTATCACACCGGATCTGAATACTCAGGCTTCCATGATAATGACCTGGATCTTACACATCCTCAAGACTTCAACCCATACTCCATGATGGACTTGACTGCTTATGATGATGTGTCCGGCCAAAGCGGGAACCAGTCCTGCACTGATGATGCGCTGTCTAGCCACAGCTCTCACACAGACGAAAGCCACCTGGCTGCCAGCGATGCTTGGAATTCCATGGTGACAGACACCAGAAACTACCACGGATCACCACTTGAACAATTTTCTTCCAGCATGTTTCACCCTGTGCCCGTCTCCCCCCTTTGACGGAAGCGAGTAATGATGTCTCTGTTACTTCCTCATGCTCCCACCCCGGATATCCATCATTCATGACTCACGAGGATGCCATGTTGAAGGATATTACAGCCACTCCCGTTGGAAGCCATGGTATCAATCTAGGAGACCCGTTGTTCCCCCTCACGCCGCCGCTCGCGGAACAGGACCCAAACAAGTAAGTGCCATCTAACTCCCATTTACGATTGATCATGTTTTGAAATGATCCTAACCGCCTTTCCCCCTGGACAGAACCATCCGGGCTTCTAAGAATGCACGTAGACCAGCTCTCCACACCCCACCATCCCAGACCCAGGTGAAGCAGGACCCAGAGTTTTTCCCTCCCTTGCCAAAGGAGCCCGTCCGGCAGAGATCCACCAAGGAATCCGCTGAGCTGCGCAACCCCCGGGATCACCCATACTATTCTTTGCCTACCCACAGTGATGGAAAGTATTACTGCCCTTTTGCCAACGGAGACAAGCCTTGCAATCACGCTCCCACTACCCAGAAATGTGCTTACCAGTAAGTTCCGACGCGTCCAATACCATTGCAAGAAAATGTGGCTAATCGTTCGAAGCAAATATCTGGATTCCCATCTGAAGCCATACCGTTGCAAGGTGCCAGCCTGTATGGATGCCCAGTTGCAATTCTCTTCCAATGCATGCCTCTTCCGTCACGAGCGCGAAGCTCATGGATTCCATGGCCATGGAGATAACCCGCACCTTTGCCTCTTTGAAGGATGTGACCGTTCGATTCCTGGATATGGATTTCCCCGTCGCTGGAACCTCTTTGACCACATGAGGCGCGTCCACGATTATGCTTCTTCTGACCGGCCCAGCTCCCCAGATGCTTCCCCAACGACCGGCCAGGCTGCTAAGAAGAAGGAAACCATCGGACGCAAGCGTCGGGTGACTGGTGTTTCCGGAGCACAGACCATGAAGCGCACTCGCTCCACCCAATCCCAGACCAACCCGCTCAAAGCAGCCCAGCAGACCTCCGCCCATCACAACCAGAGACTCCAGAATGCGGAGAGGAACTACTATAACTGCCGTTCCCGGCTCCTTGAGGAGCTGAGCAACATCACCCCCCAAGATTCATCGATGCACGAGAAGGTCAATGCCAGCCTTCAGGAGCTGATCACTCTGGGTTTGAACTACCGCCACATTGAAGCCAGCCAGGCTGCTGCCCAGATTGCCAGCGGTCTTCCTGCTTGAATGAAGCGTACGAAGCCACAATCATGCCGACAGCTTGCCCCCTTTAGGTCACCAAGGACTGGATGATTTACCGTTTAAACATCTCATGATGTCCATCATGAGAACCCCTTATGGATGTGTGAAAGAACCGCGGACCTGTCCGAGTTCACTTCTCCGGCCCTATTAGATTTCCTATTTCTATATAGTGGATCTCTTACATACCTTCCGCTTTGCCAGAAGCACACCTCCGCAGCGATGTGTCTCTGACCATCGCCCTCTCCGAGCTGCTACAGTTGACCTGGGCAGTTGACTGTCTATTTCTCATGGCGATGCTACTTTGGTTAGTAGCAGCCTAGAGATGTCACTGTGGCGACTGGAGCAGGAATGCTGCAATCTGCCTCAAATGCCACCAGGCATGGCCTTTTGAACTGGTATTTCCAATGGAAATACTTCCCCTTCTCTTTCTTCGACATGGACAGCTTGCTGTTCCATGTAACATTCCTTCTCAATTGATGCTTTATTCTCAAAAGACAAAATTCTGTTTGCAACACAACACACGAGAAAACAAAAAAAAAGGAAAAAAAAAGGAAAAAGAAAACAGAAAATCAACACATTGGTTGGGGCAACGGAAGGAAAAAATAAAAAAGATTCGGTGGGAATGGCTCGGTGCCTTGAGATTTAGAATTGTTTACTTTTACCCTTGTTTATATTTCTGTTCACTGTGCATTGGTTTTTGGTTTTTAACTGGATATAAAGATATACCTTGGATATTCCTTTTGATTCCCCTACTGCTTTGTTTATGCTTTGCTTCTTCGGATATATATTCCACTTCTGTCTATATCAAACAAAAAGTTCAAATCAATATCAGACTATCTCATTGCTTTCTCATCAAGAACACAACCACTCCGTCGAAAAGCTTCCACTCTACATAATCACCATAATTTCAAGAGTTTTAATATCAGATCATCATTCGTAAACCGTAATACAGCAACCAAACCATATCTATGCTTTACCCACACGCTTATAAACACGGATACCCAGACTTTTGGTCGCTTCATGCAAATCCAGTAGGGAAAACTAATCAAGCAGTCCCCTCTCCCGCAAAATCCGCATTCAAGAACCTCACAAACGCATCCCCAACCTGGTCCGCCCCCAGACTAGACTTAGTCCCCGCTAATCTCGCCACATAAGTTCGATTCAACGTAATCCACTGCCTCCTCAACCTCTGCAACCTGGGCACCGCCAGAATCCCCCAGCCCCACCAAGCTCATCCGTCGTCGCCGTCATCGCCACATGCGCCGGTATAAACACCGCCGTCTCCACCTCCGGCACAACAATCCTGATCCCATCCGCATCATCCCCGGCCTTCGCCAACGCACCCTCCGCAGACGGGTTCTCGACCACAAAACTCCGAATCGCAGATACTACCGCCGACGTCCGCTTCTCCATACTATAGAGAAGACCCGACTCGGTAGAGGTCGGCTGCACGGTTGCAAGGTGGGGTTTTATCTTCGGGCGTTCGCGGCGGAAAGATCCACCTCCTTTGGTTGTTGTCGAGGGCGCTATCGATGCGGCGGAGGAGAGGTGAGTGTTTGTGAGTGTTGACGTTAGGGCTGGGAGTTGGCCCGTAGTCTCGGTTGTCTCGGGGTGGGCGATGCCTGTTAGGGCGGTCCAGATCTCGGCGATTGGAGGTTTTTCGTCGCTCCAGGGGACGGTGAAGAGAGGCTTGTCCCATCTGCTGTGCGTGCTTGGTTCTTCGTACCGGAAGATGAGGTTTTGGAGGAGGGCGGGCGGATAGGGTTGTTCTGTGTCTGTGGTTTTCTCCGTCTCTGCAGCTGCAGCTGGTGTTGTGGTTTCGGACTGAGGTTGCGGTTCCGAGTCCGATTGGGATTGAGATTGGGACTCACGCTGAATCCGGGCCTCGTTATTCGCGACGCATTGGTCAATTGGTGTTCCGACGTGAACCTGTTGGTAAGTATCCTTTGTTAGCCATCTCAAACCCAGGGCAGGAACCTTATCGACAGAAGCACAGAGAAAGTAATAAAAGAAAGAACATACAACGCAACATGTCGTCCCCAAGGCCTTCGCCTCACACCACAGCTGGTACCGATAGCCCTTGATATAATTCATGCCGTCGAGAATCACGAAGCTGTCCTTTCCAAGCATGCGGCGCGCGCGCGTGTACGCCACGCCGCGGGCCTCCTTTTCCGTGCGCGCATGGTCGTAGACTGTGCGCGGGCGGTTTTCGTCATGCGTTGATACGACGTGGATTTTGTAGGGCGGTTTCTCGGAGTCGGCGAACACGGTCTCCTGGGTTTCTTGGAGTCCGGCTGCGAGTTGGTTCGCGCGGTGGGTTAGCCCCGAGCAGGGGTAGCCGGTTAGGATTATGAGCTGTTGTCAATCAAGGGTGAGACTGTTAGTTTGTGGAGAAGTGCGGCATCGTAAGAGGGGGGTTTTGCTTACGGGCATTCTTGGGTGGGAGGGTTTGGTGGTGGTTGGAGGAGGTGGTGTTTGGAGGGGGATTTTTTTGGGCGATTTTTTGGCTTTGCGGAGTGCGGGGCACATGTGACTTTTTTTTATCGGTATCAGCGATAGGATTTTATATACTTGCACGTGTGGAATCTAGAATTGACCTAACCGGTAGTGGTGTTCTGGGCGGTTTATCTTTTGAAGATTATGTAGCTTATTTTGATTTTAGTGTTAGGATTGTTTGCTGGTTTATGTGTGGTGTGGTTGTTCTCTTAATACTTTGCTTTTCTGGCGATAAGTAAATTTACCTGTATGCGCTGCTCGATTGCTGCGGAATGAGATCGTCAGAATATTGTACCCCTAGTCTGCTATTCGGAGAATTAGTACTACTTGCGCAAAGGGCACATTAGTCAGAATTCTCATTTATGAGTCAATTGTGTAGGGATTGAGCAGCTTGGTATAACCGCGGCGAGGAACGAAAGGAAGTGATAGTACGTTGTCACATGTCACTTGTGAGTTTATCGAATATCAGTCTGTTCGGAATACCAGGGTGCTGATCTACTGCAGATCACGAGTGGATCTAGAGCACTTAAAATGGTGTATTGAAAACATACTTGAACGGACGAGTAGATCAGGATCAATCCTGACTTAGACTAGTACTTGGCACGTGGTAGATAGATCTGGTACGGTTGAGTGACTGGGGTAGATAGTTCGCATTTCCGTCCTTAATGCTCACTGCACTTGTGTTAAAACGTGCCGATGAGCTTGACACGTATATATACTTGGTGATCGTTACTGACAGTTGAGCTGTTCAATATATAAGTGATCGTGAATGTGCCGAGGAGCCATTGTCATGTTGTAGCCTCGGGTCATTCATAGTGATGGCTGGAGTCTCAGGAAATTATCGTAAGGACTTCCGCTTATAAGCCAAGTTCGTATGGTCAAGGTTTACCGGCAGAGCATTATAAATATCTCATAAGTAGCACATACCAAGCAGCCGACTGTTGGAGTTGACGCTCTATGCGCCAACACTTTCACATGGGGTTGTCTGAGTTCTAGAATCTCTCCTAACCGTAGGATGTTGCTTGGCAGGCGCTGGCGTACCATTATATCTTACCACAGGACTCCGTACAATGGCTGCGTTTCACATCCAACCATTTCTGGTTGGTGGAGGCATGGCCATACTCGAGGTGGAATGATTGGTGCATGATGTTGCTCTAATTTCGGCATTCATCCACGACAGAGGCCTCGTCCTCGGCTTTAACTTGTCCAAAGTACCACCAACGAACGCAGTGATTGCAGTCCATTGACCGACTAGTATCGCAGCGTCTCGAGAAAGCAACTCTCTACCTCCACCTTCGGTTCCTCCCCGGATCTCCTTTACCGAGGACGGGCAAATCGGCCGATCACTAGATATCCTAGGCAGCAGCGTAAAGTCGTCCAAGGCTAGTGAAACAAGCTTCAGCCACAATTAACGGACAAACCCGTAGCGAATCAGATACCATCGGTTGCGGCAAGCATACGACGCTTTATAGGGCGAAGTTTGCAAAGCCGCGTAGTTCCCGGAGTGACAGATGAGGCTCCGAGACGCAGGAGCCAATCGGAAATGGTACGGATCAAAGCAATGTTGTCCATCAGATGGAGCCCATCGGACAAGCGATTATGCCTAATTCGTGCGCCGGTGCTGGCCATCTGTCATTTCTCTGTTGGAGCAAGCTTCGGCAGATCAAGTGGGGACCGCTGAGTGGCTGATTGATCATTGATGACGACCGGGCTTACGAGTTCGTGGGAACGTTCTGGAATTCCTGTATGTGGGTTATCGTGAAACGTGCGCAGCTCCAGCCCATTGTATTTTATTGTGTTTGAATTGTCCTTGCTTGGGGAGGTGTGGATAGAGTTGTTTGGGATTGTCTTGGTTCCATGGGTTGCCTGGGAGGAAATGTTTCATTGTGTGGTTCTTTTCTTGGGGTGCGGTGTTTTCTTATGCATTGCAGTGGGTAGGACTGGGTCCACCTGGTATGTAATGGGTTGTTGAATGGACTCATGGGGTTCTAGAATGGCTGACGTGGGATTCTGCAGATGCACCGTCAGAACTGTAGGACGTAAGGTTGGGGGGTGAGATTTCTATCTATTTATAAGACAAAATAGCAAACATCTTCTATAATTAGAAGTCCTCGATGGTCTAACGGTCATGATTTCCGCTTGTCATCTCATACGAGAACAAGCGCGGGAGACCTGGGTTCGACTCCCAGTCGGGGAGATTCCTTTTTTATCTTCTGGTCGTTGTTTTTCACAGTGAATTTTCTTTGTTGGGTATGGAGAGGCGAATAATTGAGAAGGATTAACTTCCGTCCATGAGGACCACCGTCAACGGGGCTGTCAGCCACGAATCGTCTGTCAAGTGAGCACCATGGGTGAAACTGTTTTAGGCTCATGTCACCCACTATCAAAATTCCCCGTCACGATCATGCATGATTATGGCATTGTACATACGCAGACGAGCGAGCCATGGGGCCCTCTCAAGCGCCAAATGTGCCGTGATCGGCGAACTCAAGTTAGTCGACGGTTTAATTCTCCAATGAGCAATCACCAGGCCAACGAGCGCGAAAGGAGAGCCAGAGATTTCGCCATTGACGGGCTGAACATCAGCCGCCAGGAGCGATTGAATTTCCCAAAACAGTGGGTAATGACGAACCTTGTAGACGGCGGACGCCGAAAACCTTCCTTTGCGCAAAACCTATCCATATTACATCTTCCGCACTAGGGAAAGAAGGGGTTTAGTCGCTTTAGTGTCTGGTCTTCGCAGTAGAATTCGGGTTGGCGCAGCCAATCTCAGGACAGGTAGCGCACATGCCGGGGGGAGGCCAAGAAACGATCCACATCCCTTGTGGCTGTGGGGGTCGCGATGAAATCATGACGAGCAAGTTTCAGAGTGGCTGATTGAGCGCTAATACGTTAGGGGCCAAGGTGGGCAGGGTCATTGGTTACAGAGAGATTATTTTTACCGACACTGACCCAGTCCAGGAATTTTTTGATCGAAGCTCTCCGTATGGAGCATGTATCACGTTACCCAGGGCTGGGACGGATGTATGCATAATTGTACCACCTTCGTTTGCAGAACTGAAGACTCGGGCAGAGGCTATGTATAGGTGGATGTGTATGCACGGGGGTCAGAGAAATGATGATGATGATGATGCCAGATACTTCCCCAATGAGACAAAGAATTCCATCATTCCGAACCGAATGGTGTGTGTGTGTGCCCCGTTGACCTTTCATCCTGCCAGTCAATTCGAATCGAAGGGTACAGGTGGCCCTGACTCGCATCCTTATTGCGCGAACTCCCGCGCTTCCGATGGAATGAGGCCCCCAGTGGTGGATTGTGGTCCCATCTCCTGTTAGGTAGGTATTGTTCTTGATTATTTTGGGTTTCCCCTTACCATCCATTTGGTATTCTCCTTCCTTACCCGTCCAGAGACAACTCCTTGAAGATAGATCACACTCTCTGGAACGGCCACTACACTGTCCTACCGTGTACCACCTTCTCGGAGACTCGTTCTCTGCCCATGTTTCAACTGGAACCAGATTTTTGCGATGGATCTCAGCCATTATCAATCTGTTCCGTGGCAGACGGGCTGCCAGCCGCCACGTCGGCCAATGAACACCGGTCGGTTCCCCCAAGGCAACCGCCGACGTTACAGAGCAAGATCTCGTAGATTAAAGCCGATATTTTCATTGTATGATCCAGGGAAAAAAATGCGAAACAGTCCCAGGCGGTTAACCCCGCGGAGCATGTCAGTTGACGTTACTGTCAATGTAATGAACTTTTCTGAAGACAAGCAAATCATGTTAGAGATTGGAAAAGGAAAAACATGAAAACAACATAAAGAATTAATAAAAGAAACTAAAAACGACAGAAACAATAGAAAAATAAGAGGACAAGAACGAGTGCATACATTAATAGAGACATGGAGAGGCCGTTCCGATACGGATCCGTACATACATCAGCGGTACCAAAATACCGATCCAGTATTGAGCCACTCACTAACAATGTGCTGAGTGAACAGTTCCACTTTCCCTCCTTTAGTCTTTTTTCCAATCGCTGCTATAATTATTTCTTAACCCCCAGCCCATCCCTACGTTGGCATCAGACGAACCGTCTGACTCGGGTTGGTTGGGCTGAGAATTTTCAATCGAATACTTCATACCATCACTCCTCCTACTACTATTATTATCACTCTCACTACCACTATCACTATCGCTATCGCTATCGTTATCACCGACCTCCTTCGCTTTTTTGTACATCGCCACTCCATAGCCAAGAATTCCCTAATTCAGATAATTCAATTGGAGCTCTTCGATCCTATCGACAAAAATTTAAACAATGATGTTGACGTCCTCATCCTCCGACTCCTCTTCCTGTTCCAACAGTCCCATCTCGCAACATCCTCACCCGCAGGCATACTTCCCATCTCTCCCTCGTCGGAGGGAGCCTGTAAAATGCCCTCGCTACTACTCAACTCCATTACGGTCTGATTCCCCCGAATCGACCCCTCTTCAAATGTACGGCCTGGAACAGCGGGAACCGTCGCTTTACGGGGACAGACCCTCCACGCTCTTGCGTCGATTCTCCCACGCCCTCGACGACATCAAAGAAGACTTCTCCCTCCAGCTGGACCCACGGAACACCACCGAGAAAATCCGCAGCAAGCGGCGTCAGTCCACCCTGATGCTGGACACCAGCGCCCCGGGTTCCCGCGCTGGCTCGCTCTCGGGATCGGAGAGTGTAGCCGAAGTCCCGCGTGCCCGGCCCATGTCGATGATGTCGACCGACAACAGCTTCATTCCGCCGACGAGGAGATTGAGTCGGAGACTGACATTGCTGGGTTTCCGGAAGAACCGGCTTCGCGGCGGCCAGGCAGCGAGTATCTCGCAGCCGAATCTGATCGGATCCTCGACTCAGATGTAAAACCTCAAAAATACAACATATCAACTCTCCAACCGACTCGCAATCGATAATCAACCTACACTCCTTTTTATTTTCTAATCGCATCTCGGGCCATATTACAAGCATTCCCAGCATCATTCCTTTCCATTGGAAATTCTTGCGACTGTTTAACTGCATTCTTCATCGGAGTTCAGGAAAGGCGGGCGGTACCATCCTTCGATACATTTCCATTTTAATATCCGGCCAAAAGTCATTCCTTGGTAGCCTTTCCTTGTTATTTTGTACCTATTACCTATATTCTTTCCTTAACCTTTGCATTAGCTTGGTGTTGGGTGTCTGTATATCCTCCATGTCTTTTTTTCTTCATTCTATTTTATTTTTTTTTTTTTTTCTTTTTTTTTCTTTTTTTTAATATTCGCTTTATCGTTTCCATCTTGCGTTGCCCTTGCATCGTACATGCATGTACAGGTGATATATACACACCTCATCCAGAAGTATATAGGACCAAAGTATATATCACATTTGACGAAAGAACCACCATTGATCGCAACATATCATCACGTAATAATCCTCCATGACAGCAGGAGTAAACCAGGGGGTGACTGACCCCCCTCCAGAGTCAAACCTCCTATTCCATAAATTAAAGACTACAAATCCAGAATCAAAACTGAAATGACCCAGAACGATGTCTCACATCCCCCATCTCCTGAACACACCAATCTATCCCCCGGTAATAGTTTTAACCCACTATAGCTCTAGTATGCCTCCGGGCAACGAAATAAAATGAACACCCCCATCTCGGAAATTAAAATGACAAAAACCCATCACCCAAGCTCCATCGCTCAGCCCACTTTTTATTTAACGGACCCTATTGAACCAACGACCAACTTTTCCAACCTAAAGTAAACAAAGGGGGCGACGGAGGTCTGAACTAGCTACAAGAACCTTGGGGCTACTATTGGCGGTAGTCTACCCTTCGTTACTAGTTAGTATCTTCCCGGGGACCCAGTTAAGCGATTTTCGTGCCTAGTAAGGCCGACTGAGTCAATTTCCGAGTTAGCTTGCTAAAACTTAATCCTGTATTTTGTTTTCTTTTCGTTCCCTTCTTCTTCTTTTGGTTTTTTCCCTGTCTGTCCTTGCCGATTCGGGTTCGCTTTGGGACGCCTTTTTGGGCTTAGGGTGGGTGCGAGGCTCTGTTTTGCCTATTGCCTATTGCCTTAGTGTTTGCTTCTATTGGGCCACTACTAGCGCTGCTTATGGCTGTTGGGTATGGCGACACGTGGGAATGCTCTTGGTTCTTGGGGGCTTCTTCGTTTCGTTTTTCTTTTTCTGTATGTATAATGCTAGGGGGTTTGCAGGGCTGGCTGAGGCTGTGTTGGCGGTTTGGTTCTTTGGTTTCCATACCTTGGGTAACTTAGGTACTCGTACTAGTAGTAGTTAGTTAGTAGACTACTACTAGCTAGTAGCTGGGGGAAGTATGAACTGGAGTTCGTTGGTGATTGGTTCTGAATTGATTTTGTTGTTGCCTTGTGGACGGTATCTAAGTATTACAGACACAGACACAGGTACAGATACAGCGTCGGTAAGTATCAATTTGATCTATGTTGGGTCTATGAATAATAATTCATATGGCTTGATTCATGAAACAGACTTCGTGTTCTTGCCCGATATCATTAAACCCCCCCAGTCGGCCAATTACAAACACTTGGTATAAAGAAAGTAAAGAAAACAGACACAAACGCCAGCCAGGTTCCATCCTCCCAAAAGTATAATCGCTCTAATCCGTAAGAAAATAGGAGAAAAAGGCTTCAAACAAAACAAAGAAACAGCCGTCCGCACAAAGAGCCAAGAAGATAAAGGGATGGAACTCATCCCCCGCGCACCAAGTAATCGATTGATCAATCGATTTGGTCGCGGTGGGAGGTTGTACCGGACCGATCCAACCCCAGGCCATCCATCCTCGATCTAGACCAAGAGATAGGGAACGACAACGCTCTAGACATGGAGACGAGATGAGACGAAACGTTGTCCTCTATACCATCACCATCACCATCACCTAACCAAAACCCGATCACGATCTCAGGCTGTATTAGACGAACTTCGGCCGGTTGCCCACGTCACACAAAACCCCCGTATCAAAACCCACACCTCCCGCAGTAGCGGCATCGCAACCAGATCTATAGCGTTACCGCCTCCAAATCCCGCATCACAACCGACATCTGGGCGCGCTTGGCCGCCTCGGCGACAAGGCTGAAGTCCCGCAAGAATGGCGCCGTAGCGGTCGGGCCCCCCGATCCCGACACCTGGTGCGGATAGCTTTCCATTGCATTCTGCTGTTGGCCGCTGGTTTCTGGCAATTGGGACAGCTGTTGCTGGTGGGAGTGTTCAGTGGGCTGCGTGTGGGGATGGTGCGATGTTGATCGCTCGTGTATGCTGGTTGCGGAGGCCGGGATTGGTTGCTTGGGTGCGAGGCTGAGCGGGTTGTGAGGCTGAGGTGGTGAGGTGTTGAGGAGCGGCGGTTGCGTTGTAGCCATGTTGTTATTGGTGTTGTGGTTGTTGTTGCCTGGGATTTGTGCTCTTGGGTCCATGGTGGATAAGTCGCTGCGTTGGGGGGAACAGTTGAGTGGGATGGCCGGTCGTTTAAGTTCTATACGGGATGTAGATAATTTTTGTTTTTTCTAAGCAGGACCGGTAAAGATATCGGATTTTCCGCGCGGGATAAAACAAGGTGAAGATTTTCCTAATGTGGGCTGATCCGGCGGGGGGGGGGGATTTGATCCAAGTGGGCGGCTTGATAGATGGTGGTGATGGTATTGGTAGTTCGAGGGAGTGAATGGCGTGATAGAGAAAAGAAAATGGGTAGAAGAAGGGAAAAATTTTTCTAGATGAGGGTCTCCAAAAAAAAAAAAAAGAAAAAGGGCTTCAGTCTGTAACAACACGTGGGGCTCCTTTATCTTTATTTTTTCTTCTTCTGTTCTCACTTCCTCCAGATTATGACGTTAGATGATCAGGATATTGATAAGATGATCTAGGAGTGATGACGCTGATAGATAAGTTCTGTCGCAAAGAGAACCAAATTAAGCAGCAGCCTGTCTCTTACTTAAACCCGACGATCGGTACTTTTGCAGAAGCAAGTAGACTCAGGGGGGGGGGGGACAAACAAAGACTAGGCCTGAGGAATTGATTGTCGATGATCGACAAACCTGGGCTATATTCGTGATCGCCTGGTCAGCCTTGATATGTACATCATCCTGGTACCTCTGGGGGGTAGGGTGGTAGTAACTATAATATAGTAGGTAGTATTCTATAGGTAAACGCACCACTACGACAGTACTATACTCCTCAACGTCCAATTGACGGATAATTTTAATTTGCGCATGCCGACAATTACCCGGTTCGTATCAGATCCGTATCTCCGCCAACCCCATGCGGGGATTGGCTGTGGAATGCGTGAGAACGCAGGTACCGTACGGTATCGAATGATACTAGCCGGAGAAGCCTCGGCATCAGCCGCAACCCCGCCACGTGATCTCATGTGACTGCGCTGGGAATGGATCCCCAGCGCTAATCCTCTTCCGGGCAATCCCCCACTACTCCACTATTGTGTGCGATAGAGAATTCAGCATATGATTGTCGATCGCAGATGAAGAATTCTGGTTCGAATGACAATTCTGCACCACCTGATCCTCCGTGAATAGGGGGCGCGACGACGATCCAAATGGCGGACGCAGATGACTTCGAAACGGGGGACCTGTTCAAGGACCCCGAGGGCTTCTACGAGCCTGAGAAGGAGCCCACCTTCGCCGAGCACCACATGCTCTCCGGCCAAACGGTGCGCGTGCGCTTAGTTGGAGACCATCCTCTATATGTACGGCTGCCCCTCCCATTCCGTCTTTCACAAGCCGCCAACTGACACTTCGCAAGGGTAACCTCCTCTGGAACGCCGGCCGAACCAGCTCCCACTACATCGAAGAACGTGCGCACGAGCTTATCGCCGGCAAAGATGTGCTCGAGATCGGCGCCGCCGCCGGCGTCCCCAGCATCGTCGCCGCGGTCATGGGCGCCCGCACCTCCGTGATGACCGACTACCCGGATCCCGATCTCGTCGGCAATATGCGCTACAATGCGGAGATCTCCGCGCCGTTGATCCCCAAGAACTCGTCCCTGCACGTTGACGGATACAAGTGGGGGAGCCCTGTGGAACCTTTGTTGGCGTACCTGCCAGCTGGGTCGACGGGGTTCGATGTCCTGATCATGGCGGATGTGGTTTACAGTTGGCGGGAGCATGGCAATTTGATCAAGACGATGCAGATGGCGCTGAAGAAGTCGCCCGATTCTGTCGCCTTGGTGATCTTCACCCCGTATGAGCCGTGGTTTCTGCCCAGGACGGAGACCTTCTTCCCGTTGGCGGAGCAGAATGGATTCCGTGTGACGAAGATCTTCGAGAAGCTTATGGATGCCGTCTTGTTTGAGAATGATCCTGGTGTAAGTGCACTCCTGGCCGGGGGTTTGGTGATGGCTTTTGCTGACTTTGTTGCAGGACGAGAAGCTGAGGAGGACCGTTTTTGGATACGAGATTAGATGGGCCGACGATCAGCTCAAATAGACGATGCATAGACTAGATACCATGGCGTTGGTTGGGGAAAAAGCATTGGAAGGTTTCACAATGCATGAAGTGACGAATCACGAAAATGGTACAGATGATCGCCTTATTTGGAATACAATAAGCCGTTGATGTGCAAGAATAAAAGTCTTGATTATCTTATACTCTATAAATACCCATAACTTCTACAAAGCCGGAGCGCTATTATTTGTAAGCGCTAGAGGGGATCGGGGCACTGTTTTACTATATCTCTTGAAGGGCACTTCGTTTGTCCTTGTAAGTCTTGATGACCTTGAAGAAGAGCTTTCGTGGTTTCTTTCCAAAATACTTGAGGCCCTTGCACATTCGTGCCAGGAAGGGCCTTGAGATTTATCGACAACTCTATGGGGCATCCCGACTCACGAACACCCGTTGCTCTGTTGCATGGAAGTCAACCTGGAACTGTTGGAACGAAGAGATGAATGATTTACAAGACGCGTCGTGCGTTCTATCATAAGTGCCACAGTGTCGAGGGATATTCTAATCTGTATCCGGCTGCTATCAAATTTTGTCGAACATTGCGATTGTGTCGTAATAGCACATAAAATTATTTTCAAGCTTTCGAAACAATGCTATGGTCCATGTACGTTACATTTTTCGAGCTTTTAACCAATGGAGAGGCCTAACTGATATGAATAGTTGCATAGGTGGTGTTGTTGAAAAGGATGCCCTAATTGTACACCGGAAACGGGTTGTTGAAACGGTCATGAGATTGTAGAGGCGTTTGAGGGCGCAGGCTATCTAAGGTAAGGTTCTGGGACAAGCTTTGCAAGTGGGTTTCCATAAGAACTACTACTTCACTATCCCACCATAGCCTCAGTCCGTTTGCGACGCCTTGATGTCGTACCACCTGGGCTTGGCCTACTAACCGTATGCAGCAGAAACCCGGGGATTTTATTGATTGCAGTATTGCTCAAAGACTTACAGCCAAATATTCATGCGTTTGATCTGACATCAAATTAAGTGTCAAACGCCATCTTAGTACGCTATTTAGAACAAGGGCCGATGTTCGTGGTCTTCAACAAAGGCTTAGGAGCACAAACCGCTCTATATCTTGCTGTTCCGACCCTGTCATCCCACGCCCATTCATTCGTGACTGGATAATTTGAAGAGTGCTCATGCACTGAGGCCAATTACGAAAACTTTTATTAAGCTAAGCAGAAGACTGGTCACTGATATCTGGGGCGACACCCTATATCCATCATATCGTCTAGATCGCTATGGATCGAGAGGTATAGTCGATTCTAGTCTACGTAGTATTACTTCCACGGATTGATTCACTGGACCTTCTCGGTTACCTAGGGGAGCATCGTGGGTTTAATCCCAGCGGGATGTTTCTTGCCTTTGGCTTTGCTGCGGATCCTGCGACTTCGCAAGGTGTATCCGCAGGTGGCACCCTCATGTTTCTACTCCAGCAAGCTAGTAGTTACTCCTCAGCTCCCTCGAGGCAAATAATACTTAACAGTCGAGCCCAGGTGATCGCATCCACTTTGGCCTTCCTCAGATTCATTGCTTTAGCATTTGCGGTTTCCAAGCAATCTTCCACAGACAAATCCCTCTTGTTTATTGCCTGTGCGTTCAGTACTAAGTTTGCAGCAGCATGCTTGCTTGTTGCGTTCGTACCACTGGAGCACTCCAGGACAGTTCGCCCATCATTTCTGATTTCATTCTACCTTCTAACTGACTCGATATTCAATGTGTCGCCTATCGGTAGCCCTTGGTTGGCCGACTCTAGCCTGGAGGTGAAGCGTTTTCCGTCCGCTTCCATGGGGGTAGAATTGATTTTGCTTGCTTTAGAGACGGTTGAGAAGCGGAAGTGTCTTTGGAGATACCAGAAGGATGTTTCCCGGGAGAGTACCAGTGGCCCTTTCAGCCGACTTCTATTTCTGTGGCTTAATCGTCTTCTTAAAGCTGGCTATGGGAATATGTTAACCCCGGACTGCATAATGCCACCTGCTGCATAGAGACAATGCTCGCGAATCCGACGCAATTTCCTTGGTAGGTTCAGACATTGACCGTACGATTTGCGATACTTAGGCAAACGCTTTACAGCTGGGCCTCGCTATTTGGCTTTTAGTAGACTAAATTGGTGCTATTTGTATCGCTCCTATCATTGTTATTATAGGTACGCTATCATTACTACATTTGCATTGCATGATGGCTGACCTTAGCGTGATTAATACTTACCTCCATATCCTTCATACATAGAAGGCTTAGTATCGCGTCATCAGAAACTATGGCTCGAGACCACTCGAAAGCGTGTCGACTTTACCACACAAGTGTTAGAGTCCGTTAAGTCGATAAAGATGATCGGACTTGTAAAAGGCATGGTTGATATGATTGAAGAACTTGGTACAGAAGAGATTGAGATTTCAGAGAGATTTCAGAGAGATTTCAGAAAATCCAAGCAGCCAAGGCGTCCCTTGGTAGGCCCTATTCGACACGGAAGATTCAGTGCAAACTAACCTTATGTCAAGTTAATATACCACTGATAGTGGGTCAATTATCTGCTTTCACTGTATGTGCTATCGTCGCTCGATTGGAAGGGTCTAGTATTTTTTCAGTATCACAAGCGGTCTTTTCCTTGTCCTTGATAAACCCGTTGCTTACTCCCCTTTGTGATTTGCTATTTGCTATCCCTGACGCTTTTCTTTCTATTGAATGTCTCGACAGAGTCCAGGATTTCTTGACTCGGGAACCTCACAATGACAAGAGAATGATCGGAATGACATCTTCTGGACTGACAACACCAACGCAGCCATCGGCTCCCTTACCGATACACCCAGAAAATGCCTTACCAAGACTGAGAACTGGATAATGTTATGGTCGGGACCGGGCTGGACCAATTTAAACATATTGGGAGGTTGACGCTGAGACTTTTAACTCCCACACTCACTATGATATTAAACTCAAGACTAGGGTTTTGGCTCGGAGTATATGCCTCAATTGGCTTTACTGAGGCAGCTGGGTTGATACTGGCGCTAGGGTAGGTGCTCGGTGCAGCGGTTGACGTGCTTCAGCTTGACTAACCCAGCAATTGATCTTTGAAGTTGGATGTGGATTGTGATTATACATGCTACGTCGAAGACTCTCTATGGACTTATTTTACAAGCAGCCATGATGTAAGCAACCGACCAGGCTGTTTTGTTATTCGACCTGACATGGGCAATAGGACTCCGATATCATTTTTTTCTCGCATTGAGATGGACGATCTAGTGAAAAGGTTAACACTTGGCAACAGACGCGATGGCGAAATCATTATCGCACTTGATCGTGTCAGACTCTGGAGTGTCTTGGTAGAAAGATCTCTCACGAACCATTTTCCTGACTGCAGCCCACTGGATATTATCATCGATGACAACTTTCTATCGCATGGTTAGCGGCAGCTTCTGTGTCTTGCACGGCTCCTGCTGACGGAGAGTACGGTATTGCTCCTGGAGGAGCCTCCTAGCAAGTAAGTGTGTCTGAGACTCTTCCTGTCGGCCATCGCGTTCATGGTTTATCTGTGTTTAGTCTGGGCCCCGAAGCCGAATCAGAGATCCAGGATGTCATCCAATCGGAGTTCAGATCTTGTACCATTATCATGATCGCCGATAAGCCTCAGGAAATCCTGGATTTTGACTACGTGGCTGTGATTGACGAGGGTCCACTCTTAGAACTGGGGAGCCCGCTGTCTTTGTTGTCGCAGGACAAACGTACTTTTCGGGAATTGTACTTCACCGAGACACATCGATCAAGAAAGTCAAGGAGAGTCGCCTGATTCAGTGGATGTTGTGTATACACTACACTTGGATTTAACTGATTTGCTAGATAGCGCCTATTTGGAATCGTGCATGTCCAGATTGTATAATGAGGTAATTAGGTCAGCGTTGTCAGCGCCCAAGGACACCAATAGCTGTGACTACCTTGACAGTATACATAGTTCCGTCACCTACCGGAACAGCAGGATATGAAAACGTCTTTCAAGAGGATTGACAAGCGTATGCGATCATGCACTGAACCAGACCCCTTGACGGAGCCACCGAAAGCTTATCACCTCTAACTCAACAGCAGCTGGCATCCCTGGTACCCGGCTTCTTTACTTGGCCATCTTGCGTATCAACCGGTATATACAAGGCAGCCCAGCCAGATTATGACGTAGAATCAATACAGCATAACCTTCTTCCCCATGATCATAGCATATGATCTAGATATATGGAGTACAATCTAGATATATAACCACGTCCAACCCCCTTCCCCATCATCTCCATAGATTTCCCTAAGACCAATTAAAAGCCCCACATCCCACCTCCTCCCCCCGAGTCTAAATCCAAATAATATATATAAAAAAAAGCCAGCCCCGAGTGAAGATCCACATCCAAAATGCTCCACCTCAAACTCACCGTCCCCAAACCCATCAACGAATCCGTCATCGAGACCCTCACAGCCCATTTGAAGGCAATTGACGAGGACTTCCAGCTTACATCCGTCGACCAGCGATTTGCGGAGGCGTTCTACGATTGTCCCGATTCAAGCGAGGCCGAGTTCGACGCGGTGCGCGCGGATATCCAACAGTTGTTGAAGGATCCGGACCCGCTGATTCGTGGGTATTCGATTGATCATTGGTGGTAGTGGGGAGGTCTGAGGCTCGGAGTGATTCACTTGGGCTATGTTGCTTTTTAGTCGGTGTTCAGGAGGGTTTATTGTTTTGGATTGTGGTGTCTGCTATGTTATCTAGTTGTGATTTGGTTGCTGTCCCGGTTGGTCTACGGAGGATTATCTGCGAATTGGGCGTTAGATACATAGAGTCAACTTGAGTGGGTCGGGTCTATCAGGGCCCATATCTCGTCAGATTCCGTGAATAAACCACCCGAACCCTGACCCTGACCCTGACTCGAGTCGGACCCTTTTCGACGTTAGCTCTTAGCTAAGCGAGGCTGTCACCGACGGATATCCTCCGACATTCTGCAGTGCCAATGGTCAATTCAATGATATCTACGAGAGTATCAACCAACCGTCCAACTCCAGAGGCCAGAGGGATCAGTTTGGGGGCCAAATGAGCCGCTCATCAAATCCAATGGGGGCTTGGAACTCTTGGCGCCGTATCCTGTTCCTCGTTTAGGGCAATTGGCTTGACGATGAGGACGCTAGTCGACGCCGCCGACTCCTTATTTTGCATGTCGGGGCCAATGGACGTCGGGCTGCGTGGGTAAGCTGCAGAGGGGTATTGATTGAAGGGGCTTTGGCGGATTTTGGTGATGGGCAGGGTTGGTTCATCCATAGGTTAGTAGTTGGGTTAGGGTCTGGGTTCTGGGTTCTGGGTTCTGACTTCTTCTTGGATCTTTGGTTTTTGTGGTGTTTACTTTGATATACTATAGCATCAGTACTATTACTATCAATCTTGGTCGACTCACCACCACCACCACCAAGAACAGGAATCCTCATATAGAATACACTATACAATACATCCAGGGCACCACAACCAGCCCAAATGAAACTCCCACCACCAACCTCCCCCCTCCTCCTCCACCTCCTCTTCTCCATCCTCCCATCCCACGCCCAAAACACAACATGCTACTTCCTCGACGGCAGCGTCGCAACCGCCGACGTGCCCTGCACCTCCGACGCCACCACCAACTGCTGCAACAAGAACGACATCTGCATGTCCAACGGGCTCTGCTATCTGCAGGGGTCGCACGGCATGGCGCTCTCCCGGGGAAGCTGCACGGATAAATCATGGGGGGCGCGGTGTTTTGCGCCATGTTGTATGTTTCTTTGTTTCCCTTTTTCTTCTACATCATTTTCTTCATTCTTTCCTGTGATATATACCCTGTATACCTAGATCTAGTCGATCTATTCGAGTGACTGGGTTTACCTGTAATAGAAAACACCAGGAATAAAAAAAAAGAACCAACTAACAAAAACCCAATCTCCAGCAAGCACAAACCGCAACAACGGCTTCCCCGTCGTCAACGTCGGCTTCTCCGGCTCCGACTCCCAATACTGCTGTGGATCTGCCACCGTCAAAGACGGCAAGACAACCTGTTCCTCCGAAGGGGACCCCTTCACGATCACCATGGGCACGGCCATTCCTGGCGTGGCGGCGCTAGCGGTGAACAACAGCGACTCCGGGTCCGGGTCGCCAGATAACAGCACGGATTCGTCCACCTGCGACGACCAGCGGCTGAAGGAGAAGGCGCTGGATAATCATGATCTGGCTATTGGCGTCGGGGTCGGCGTGCCGTTGGGGCTTATTGCGGTGGCGGCGGTTGCGTGGGCTTTGTATGAGCGGAGGCAGAGACGCAGGGTCGGGGTGGTGGTTGGGGAGAAGGGGGAGTATGTGGATTTGAATTCGGGGAATGTAGGTATGGATTCGGGGAATATGGGCATGGGTATGGGTGTCAATGGCAATATGAATAATATGAATAATATGAATATGGGGGGTACACCGCTGGTGGAGTTGGTGAGTACGAATCCTACGCAGCGGCCGGTGGAGTTGGACTCCGGGAAGGTGGTGCCGCGGTGATGGATGTGTGCTATTGCTGTTGCTGCTGCTGCTGCTGTTGTTATGTGTCATGGGCTTGTATATGTGTTTGTGTTATAGTTTGATACCTGGTTGTTTTTTTTTTTTTCTTTTTGGTTGATATGTATGTACGTTACTACTACGAAGTACTTAACTAATGTTGGGCTGCAAGGGATGATGTCAGATGCGTCGTGTCTTGTCCGGCCTGGGCTTATGGCTGTGGAGTATGGGTTACGAGTGGCTGGTTCGTATATCTTTCTAATACGAGATGCTGACTTGGTCTGGCCAACCTAATCGCCTTATGAATAACGTTCATCGTGTTTTCCATTGTGTATTGCTTATTATTCTCTGTTTTTTTCTTTCTCTCTATCTCGTATAGCCATGTCTACCAGTAGACTTGTCGTATCATCTATCGTAGCCAGTATCCACGTTGGATGTGCAAGTGCATCGCCCGTTCCTCGCGGACAGATGTCTCCTTGTGGTTCGCCCTGCGCGCGCTGGTTGGGTTGAACATGGGTGGGGGTATCTGTGGTTGCTCAGTGCCTATCGCCGTGTTGGGTTGCGGTTCAGGCGTGCCGGACATGTCCAAGCGTCGCAGACCGGGCAGTCGTAGCGCCGGGTCGAAGTTGATGAGGACGATCGCCTGCAGGTCGGAGCGCAGGCCCTCCTGGCTCACGGTGTAGATGATGGTGCGTTCATCCGCCATGGCCTCAACCTTGCCGGTGCGCTTGGAGGGGCAGAGCAGTTGGGTCAACTCGGGCGGCGCGTTGTCCGGCGGCCAGAGGCGGATGCCGCGGGACGTGAAGCGCTCGTCGCTGCAGTCCGCGGGGTTTCCATCGTCGTCCTGATCGTCTTCCGTCACCTCCGGCCGAAAGAGCAGGTTCGGGGCCCCTTCTTCGCCCGCCTCGTCGATCGGGCACTTGCGCTTGCGCGACACCATGCGCAGCCGCAGCCGGTCGTGCGGGATCAGGCTGCCAGGCGTGGGGCAGGGGTCGTTGACGAGATCGACGAAGGTCGAGGCGCCCAGGTTGTACGTGCGGAGCTTGGTGCGGTTCAGGATGAAGTCCCGCCGGTGCACGGGGTCGTCGTGGTCGCCGTCGCGGCCCAAGGGGTATTCGGAGTGATAGTGTCGGCGCAGGCGCTTCCGGGGGCGTTCGTAGTTCGGTTTGCTGGACGGGTCCAGGGTTTTGGTCAACGGTTCGTCCGGCAGAGAGACGGGACGGCAGGCTTCGCCCTGGGGCTTACTGTGGATGATCTCGGTGGGCGACGGGAGCGGCTGCACGTAGTACGTGCGGATATTCTCGCTGCCGCCCTTGTGCCACTCGCGGCGACATTCCAGGATGATCAGCTGTTGGGTGGCCTCGTCGTGTCGCAGGGAGAGATCCGACCATGAGTCGTTCAGGGGCCCTTCGCGATGCTGTCGGCGCCAGGTCCGATTCAGGGTCACGCGCTTCGTATTGCTGGTGGGGGCCACGCAGGCCCAAACGTAGAAGGAAGTCCAGTCGACCTCTTCCATCTCGAACGCCGCCTGCGTCGATACGGCGTATAGATGGTCCTGGTGGATGTCAAAACACACCGTTTGTCCGATTTCGTTGCCGGCGAAATTGTGCAGCTGCACCGGGTTCTCGTTCATCTGTTTGCCCGTCGCCAGCTCGACGCAGTTGACGATCCATTGCTGATAGCCATTGTAGCCCGCCCCGGAGTGGGTCCCGTAGTAGAGGTAAGATTGGTTGTGTCGCACGAATAATCGCTGTTTGTTCTCGAGTTGTCGGCGCAGGCGCAGGCGTCCCTTGCCCCCTTCCGTCTTGCGCCGCATGTCCACCGCCAGGAGCCAGGTCTCCCGCCGCTCGACCATGTCCACGGCAATTGCCAGCACGCCATGGCTATAGTTCATCAGCGACAGTTGGGTTGCGTCTTCGGTCGGGTCGCAACCCGGGATCACGCGTGACAGGACCGCGTGCAGGTTCAGGACATGCTCGACTTGGCTGGCCCCATGGACATCCAACGCGCGGATCTCGTCGTTGAACACGTAGCACAGCGCACCGCCGCTGTAGAGAAAGGCACTCCCGTAGCCGATAATCGACGCCGAATATGGGTCGGCGGTGGCCACCGCTTCCTTGATGTCATAGAGACGTCCCAGTGCTTGGCGGTAGCCAGACTTGTTCTCGGTTGCGTGCTGTCCTTCCTTGGTATGGAGGAGGTGGTTCTGTTGCGCTGTCAGTGTTCTGTTCCACACGGAGGGTTAGCGAGGGTCGTACCTCGACTGTCTTCCGTGCCAGTGATTCGTTTTGCATCAAGGCATTCAGGCTTCGGTTCACCCGGCTGAGATGTATGAAGTCATGGCAGTCCAGGGTGGATGCCACTTGATAGAAAACATCGTAAGGGATACAGTCTAAATTTTGGGTCATCTCTGACATGACCGAGGGGGGCACACAATGGGTGTGAAAGCATCTGAAGGAGGTTGATGGCACTGGAGAAGGAGTGTCGATCGAGAGATAAATAGAAAGAGAGTATAAAAGTGTTCCACAACGGTGTTCTCCAGGGAAACCGCCAGTGAATGTCAGGAGTGCAACGCAAGTCAATGGTTGCGACAAAGGACGCCGATTACCCAGGGAGAGGCAATCACCCATGCAGAGGGGACTTGCCCGCGGCGAGCATGTTTTAGTAGTTCAGGAATGCGGCTCTAGCACAAGCATGAGGATCATTTTTCGAGGCGAGATCCAAGGCCCGATGGAATCGTGGAGCCTCCCGACCCCTGGCGCGACGATTGGTCAGGCAGCGCTTATTAGGATTCTCCAAGTGGACATCAAAATTAAAGCCACGCCACATGCATCGAATGAAGGTCCGCGCGTCAAGGTCGGATGATGAAAGACTGCGATCGTCGCGTTCCTTTCCTCTCGACCGGTGGGGTTGTTTCTTCCCGTGTCTCGTCGACATCCAAGAGCCTCAATCTGGTCCAATGTCACTTTGGTTTTGGTTTTGGTTTTGGTTTTCCTTGTTTCTTGTCGGTGATACCCACGGGGGAGATTGGTGGATCTGATTTCCATATTCAGGTTTCTTTCTGGTCCTTCTTTCTCTCTTTGCGGTCACTGGAGAGCTAAAAATAACTCATCATTGGGAACCGAACTATGGGACTGGGGGGGGGGGGGGGGGTTTCTTGAACGACCCCAAACTTTGGTTGGGGGCTTCACCGACTTTGGCCCTCTTCTTTTTTTTGTTTTTTTTTTTTTTTTTTTTTTGCGGCTCTTTTCCCTTTTATCAGCGTGGCGGAAAACAAAAGCGACCGGCGCTATTTTTTCTCACGCCGGCCGCTTCGTTCCGACGTGACGACTGGTCGACTAAAAAACTACTAGTAAACCCCATCCTGTCGGGCCCCGAATTCGCCTCTTCGCGCTTCGGAGAAACACTGCGGTCTCAGCGTTACACTATCGAAATTGAAATCAAGCCCAAAGGACTCCTCCGTTCCACGACTAGTCCGTCCCAAGTGATGCGGCTGCATGACCGTGTACGAGCTGGTCCTTGACCCCGACAAAACACATCTCGTTGCCACCCCCGGCTAAACAGTCTCAATCCCATGATACTGAACACCAGTCCCTCGAGTCTTGGTCTTGCGTGAATTATGGAACCACGGAATTCAAATGCAACAATAAATACAGTAATCATCATAATGGCACAAGAAAAAACAAAATACCAGACTCCGAACCTCGGGCCAGAATTGCCATATCAACCACCGCGTGGCGGTGCCCGTAAGCTGCCACACATGCCGTCATAGTCGTCAACCAACTGGCCAGTGCGTGTCCTCAGATCACATCTTAAAATCTGCTCACCCCGTGGACACGTCTACGGAGCACACTCAAACGGAGTCATGCAGAGGGCCACTAAACCGGACATGACGCTCGAAATATGGTTGCCTTTCGAGTCACAATGGCGACGGCAAACAATTAATTGCGCATCAACTGCGCCTTGCACTGCCTCGTTCCGGACGAGGATCAATCAGGTACGCCGGAAGAGGCTGGTCATCCAGATCTCCGCACTGGGGCCCAAGATGGCACACGATCGCCTGTCAATCCAAGTGCAAGGTGTTCATGCTTTGGGGGATCTGATGCAATGGGGAGCAGGTCTCACCATGACTGGTCGTCTCGTTTGATACTGGACAGCCAGCCTCGTCGCGGCGGGAGCTCCCAACGCAAGGTGGCCGGGTCATCTTTGTTCATTGAGACCCACCTGCCAATCAGAAAAGACCCGTTCGAGATAAGCCATAAGCATGGACATTCGAGCTCTGCGGGGTATCGCAACAGGTCCAAACCTAGTCCCCCGTCACGTTGTACACTGCACATCACCCCACGAGATGTGTCGACGATCTTCCGAGTGAGTGAGCACCCAGATTGGTTGACACGTCTGGTAACGTAGTCGATGGATTCGTCTGGAACCAGTGTCCATGCGCCGCTCAAGACCAGGGCAGCAAGGATCCCTGTTTGGTCACATTCCGGCTGGCCGGCTGCTTTTTGTTTGCTAGCATCCTTGTAGACCCCGAAAGAAGAGGGGTCGGTGTTGATTATATGGAGCTCGAGCACAGACAATTGAGTTTCCCTCCGGTGTCTCGATAGGGGGGGGCTAGCCTCGGTGTATAGAATTGCTGAGGGGCCAATCCTCGTGTAGGAGGTGGGTGGGGGCACTGAGGCTCAATATGACATATTGTGAATATATCTAAAGGCTCCTGTCCTCCGTTCTGGGATACTCCTATGCTAGGAAGGTTTAATTCTTGATTCTTGTGTTATATGAAGTTCTACTTATGGGTTATGCCCTTCAAACGCAGCGCGAGTTATTTACCGCTCTCTATCACCATTGCTGGCTTTTGTTGTTGAGGCTCTTAACATCATCACGCCTCCACAGCGGGTAGGTATCATGATTACCTTGCGAACATAAGTAAATGGGACTATACTATATAAACCTGGTCCGTGTTGCATTAGATTCTGCATGGAGATAAAGCTCTACTATACTACCACAAGGCCAGCCTCAGTCTATCCACCATTCATCATCATGTCGCGGACTTGGCTGTCGGTTCTGGCGCTTACTCCCAACACGGTACGCGGTGGTACATAACATACCAACGAACATGTTTCCCGGTGGTCATGTGAGCTGACCCCGTGACCAGCCACCAAGACGTGGCTGTCAAGCAGAAGCATCTGGCCCCTGACCGTCTGAAGATTCTCGTACCCTAATGTAATGATCCCCACGAAAGTGAGAAGAGAACTGGGATTACGGTGGTGCAAGCCTCGTGACCTGACGGGATTCACTGAGAAGCATGACTACTGGCCAAGGCTGGATGATCGGCCAGCCGACAACCGACGATTCCATCATTGTCCGGCCATCATCGTCATTGATCCTCAGCCCCCATGTGCCCGGCTGCAGGCCAAGACCGAGACAGTTATGCTGGTGCCTAGCGAACATTCCGGAAGGTTGCCCCCTCGGGACAAGCGCCGAACTGGATGAGATTCCTGGGGAATGGATTGGCCCGGTGGGCATCCACCGTAGCACGTACCATGGAACCAGGGCTGTAGGGCTGTCCCATCCAAATTAACTTGGACGGGAGAGTACGTATCATGTGTTGAGAAGCATGATGCCAAACGTTCTGCACGATGGGTCAAGGGGCGAATTCTATTTGCCGAGATTCCCGTAATCCACTTTCAGGAGTCTGCGGTAAGGCTGACGGCCGACCACTGGATTGATGCTGATGGCGTGCCGGAGTCATCGATTACTCATGCTGATCCCAGGGGGGAACCTTTTTTTTTGGGGGGTTGGGGGTTCAATTTTCGGTGTGATTGTTGTGGGATATATGGTCGTTCTAGTAGATATCACCAAGAAAATAAGAGTAGAATAATCAGACCGGTCCAATTGACTTGCATCGTCCGTCACTAACCCTCGCGTCGACTTCGTTGGTCACAAATAAGGCAAAAAAAGATGTCTCTCACTTGACCGCTGCTGCCCTATCCGCTCGTGTCAGACCCACAGGGGACGAATGGGCCAATCGTCCGGCGGGACGGACCCCACCGAGGAATGCGGACTATCAGCCAGCCTGCCTCAGGTTCCCCGTTCTTGTTAAATCTCGCGTTCCTGTCTTTTCTTCTTCCTTTTCTTCCACTTCTTATTCCCTGTCCGCCTTGTTGGTCTCTTCCTGTTCTTCCTCCCCTCATTCTGTCTCCAGTGGGAAGATAAGCTTACTTTTCTTCACGATCTTGTGGGTTGAGGGGTTCGTGTTAGCCCCCCAGAGACGGTGCACTGACTTTCTCCACACGAGGGACTGTTTCTTGGCGAGGGGAAATTGATCACTCCCTCGCACTGCACGCACACACTTGTGATCTCTTCACAGTCACGGGTAACTTCTCACATTCATCCTAATTGATGTACTACCAAAATTACAATTACCCTCCCCCACAGTCGGCTGGGGAGGTGGCTACTATCCGCCGCCGCAACAACAACAACAGCAGCAGTGGTCACCAGCACCACCGCCGCCGCAGTCTTACTAGTAAGATACCGCTGTCGTCCGCCCACCGTAAGTCTGTTAGGGCTAACCAGTCCAAGTTCCAATGGATACCCTCCGCCAGCACAACCACCCCATTCATACTCTCCACCACAATATCCGCCCCCCGGCCATTATGGCCATCACACTCCGACCCCGCCCCCGTCGTCGGGGTCACAGCATCGCTCTTATCACAGTAAGTGAAGGCATATCAATCTTGCTACGGACAGGATCAACTAACCACCCTAGGTCACACGCCGTCATGGGGCCGAAGCCAAACGCCCCCACGCCCTCCGATGGAGGCGCAGCAGTTCGGCAAGGGAGCTCCGTCCAACTATCGCTTCCAGTATTCCGCCTGTACGGGTCGACGGAAGGCCCTGTTGATTGGCATTAACTATGCCGGGCAACCGAACGCCCTCCGCGGCTGTATCAATGATGTGACCAATATGTCGACTTTCCTCCATGATAGATACGGCTACCGGAGAGAAGACATGGTCATCCTGACCGACGACCAACAGAATCCCATGAGCATGCCGACCAAAGCCAATATCCTGCGTGCAATGCAATGGCTGGTCAAGGATGCCCAGCCGAACGACTCGCTTTTCATTCATTTCTCAGGTACAGACCACCGCGGAAGCTGACCGGGATTTGATTGGCTGACTGATCTAGGACATGGCGGCCGCACACCGGATCTGGATGGAGACGAGGAAGATGGTACGTTTGAACCCACGATAGTCCATTCGTGACTAGTACTGACGGACATCAGGATACGACGATGTCATCTACCCGGTGGACTACCGTACGGCAGGACACATTGTAGACGATGACATGCACGATATTATGTAAGTGTGCTCTGATTTGCTGCTCGCCCTCTTACTGACAAACCTTCAAGGGTACGGCGGCTGCAACCAGGTGTGCGTCTGACCGCTATCTTCGACTCCTGCCACTCGGGTACTGCCCTGGACCTTCCTTACGTATACTCCACTCAGGTACGTTTCTCTCCCGTTTCACGTGCCTTCAAGATACTCATTCTGGCTAGGGCATTTTGAAAGAACCCAATCTGGCCAAAGAGGCGGCCCAGGATCTCTTTAGCGCCATCACGTCATATGGACAAGGCGACTTCGCGAGTGTCGCCCAGACTGCAATTGGCTTCCTCAAGAAGGCCGCCCTGGGCGACTCTGCGCGCGAACGAACCGTTAGAACCAAGACCTCCCCTGCGGATGTCGTCATGTTTTCAGGCTCCAAAGATACCCAAACTTCGTAAGTACCTCCGTGGGTGCCAAAGTCGTTCGCAGCTCACAAGGTGACAGAGCGGATACCTTCCAGGATGGAGAGGCTCGAGGTGCATTGAGTTGGGCTTTTATCAAGACCTTACAACAGCGTCCACAACAGAGCTATTTACAACTGCTAAACTCGGTTCGGTCCGAATTAGAAGGCAAATACAGTCAGAAGCCGCAGCTGAGCTGCAGCCACCCTCTAGGTGAGTCTTGTGTTCCTGACGTCTTCTGTTTCTTTACTAACAGCCCTAGATGTCAATTTACTCTTTGTGATGTGATATGTATTGTATGAGACATGATGTATGCGTAGTTGTTTTCTTCTCTTTTTCTTTTTGGGTTTACACGATTCCATGACATTCAATAGCATTTTGCATGGGCCTTGAGCAAAGTCCCGGCCATATTTCCTTTCGGCTTTATTTCTATGCATTGTTTGGCTAGACAGCTGCGCTGTAGTTTGTTAATAATACTCTCTGACCAACTGCACGCTGAAGGTACAACGCTTTTAGTCTTGACCATAGGGGTTCCTCTTCTCTCTTGCGAACATCGTGGATATGAGTTCTAAGTGTACCACCGACATGCATGTGAATAATAAGTCTTGATAATCGACAGGGCAAATTGAATTGCTAAGAGTTCGCCCATTTTGACCGAGATAATAGTATGTTTGTTCTCTCGAATGTTTAGTTGTTTCAACCACCTTTCACACTACATTTGCAAATCTTGCTATCATCTTTGTCGAGTTTCTAAGTAGCTATTAGTATGCCGAAGCTGAGACTATGGCAGCGTTCTACATACCTTCTGCGGCCGTTATCAACAGTACCGTCTTGCAGCCGTACCCTGGTCAATCTTTCCTATATCGTGGGAGACTCGCTACAAAGATTAACAGCTTTCTAGGAAATATAGCATCTAGTGATGTGAGCGCATACCGGTATCCAGCCGATGAGCAACTATAGGGGGCAAAAGCTCCTCATGGGATGGCTCGATCACTAAGAGGAGTTCTTTCGCATATGCCGACGCCACGGCAATTGCGCGCTTTCGCCATCGATCGTTTTCATGCGAGTCGGAGTAATAACTGATTCCTCGGACAACCAGACAAGGGAGGTTATTCATCACCCCGGCCGCTGCCATTTCAAAGCAGAGTATCGAGTTCTTGTAACGTTGGCCAATCTTATCCCTTTCGATACCACTATTAATGACCATGCTCCCAGATGCAATGACCCCGTAATGTACGTGTGGTTTGCAGGGAGAGTGGCGGGCATTTCGTGGAATGAGCGCTTGTCTGTCGCAGGAATCGCAAGTTTCAGCTTCGGGGTCGTGCTCGTAATCCGCGCGGTACAATAGATCAGGCGCGAAGCGTTCTTCTGGATATGCGTATTCGTCACCCAATTCATTGATAATACCCAGCATGTTGTTTATTGGCTTCTTAGATCTCATGTGGTATGCCATTAGGAGGTCAACCGCAGCCAGGATCTTTTGAGGAGGCGCACGGAACCGGTCTTTCCTCTGAACACGGCCATTTGTTCCCAATTTCCCGTAGTCGTATTGTACAATGCCGGTGTAGGTCCCAGTAGGATAGCTGACCACGACATCGCCCAGACGAATGTCCTTTTGCTTACTTGGCACCCCTCCTCCAATCCCCACCAGGAGGGCGAACCTGATGTTCTTGAACGTGCGGCGCATGTTTTCTGCCACAATAGCAGCTGGACCAATGCCCCATTGTCCGCCTGGTAGACAGGCCATCACAACATTGTGGTCACCAACCTTGCCCAAATGATATGCGTTGGTGTCGTCTCGCGGTGTAGACTGGGGCCTACCATGCTCCTCATCCAACATCGCCATGGCTACCATCAACTCTTCAGTCAAGGTCGATATCCATCCAATGGTATATTCATCGTTTGAATACGGAGAGGGCTTCATGTTGAGTGGGGATATTTTGAACGGGACTGCTCAATAAAAGTAGCGTCGTGAGATACTTGGAAAGAGCCACTGTAGAGTTTACGAGATGGGTGGGAAGGAGAAAGAAGCACCACGAGGCTGAAGGTCAGGCCTGCCTGAACTTCTTGCCCAAAACTTGCCTGAGCTTGCCCCCCCCCAAAAGCAAAAACACCGTGAAGGAAGAGTACATATATAAATTGGGCATTTTCCACATTTACTCCTAGACAAAATTACAGACTCCTCAGGTTAAAGCCACCTACCCATATATCCTGGTAGATACTTCTGTGTACACTTCTGATGCCATGTTAGTCAACCAGTCAACAGGAGTTAATGCGGTCTCAGGTTCGCAGCGAACAGTTCACAGGTCGCCAGAAAGAAGTTGCTCGAATTCATCCTCATAGATGAAGTGATACAAATCGAGCTCGATGAGTTAGTTCGAGACATCCAAATCGAACAGGATCGTGCCAAAATAATGCCGGATCTTGGTAGAGACGTGGTACTGATGGAAAATCAGTGGGGTATTGAATATAGTGAAGGGTGGTTGAGGGTGGTTATAATATTTGTATACATGGCACCCTAGTACTGAGGTTTAGCGGGTGAGATATGCCGATAATCGGCGCATATTCGGGGCGGGTACGGTCGGATTTCTATTCCAATGGTTTAATTAATTTAGATAAACTCTGATTGATGCCTTGGCCATGTATAGTCTGTATGGGTAGGGTTTGCCAGCACATCATCGTGGCGCATCAACCACCTGAAGCCTAAACGTACAGATGGGGATGGGTCCACTCTCGACGCTCTCCCAGGCGCACGGAACCCCTCAGAATATAAATGGGGACTGGAAGGAGACTCGAACCAAAGATCGCGGGGCCTCAGTCCGTGCGGGTGGAGATCTGGTCAGCCAGCCACTGTTTAATGTATAGACCGTCTCCAATTGTTTATTCATCCTCAAAGAGCGGGTTTGTTTGGAACCTGACTCGCTAGAAAAGATACGCCGTTCGTTTTTCGATTTGATCATGACCGTAGATGACTGCCAACTATCCTTCAGTGGGGTCCCTACTGGTCCGATCCTGAACCTACCCTACCCTTGTACTGGTGGACCCAAGGTTGGACTGGCGGACCCGTCCGCTGGGTAATGAGCTAGCAACTATTGAACAACCAATCGACCACGAATGAAACCCCCAGTCGAGGGGACGTGAAGGAAATTGCATGTAGATCCCTCCAATTGAAGCATGGGTACCTCGTAGTCACTGGGGATTCGTATCATGGCCTTCGTTCTTGCATCAAGCTGCCAAAATGGGGTGTCTGATGTGTCACTCAATCTAACATTGCTATGCTATATTCGTCGCTGCAGAGTGAAAATTAGTGGTTAGGATTTTTTCTGTGTACTCCTCATCTCTTGCATTTTGCCATCCAATGCAGAAAAAACTCGCAAAGTAGTCAACTCTGGTGTTTGTCCTGTGTATCAAGACATCATCTGCTCTAAGAGCACATTCACGGAATGATGGCGATATCGACTTGCATCTGCAGGACTTGCTACTGGCAGACAGGCAAAAATCACGCAATTTTGAGGTGATGCTTTATGCACCTCGCCCTCTACCCCGCGCGCTGATCAGACTTTACTGATTCACTCGTGCCAAATGACACGTAGGTATCTTGCATCGCCATGACAGTCGCATCTTGCGACGTGTGCCATGAACGCACCGATCAGATGAGGCAATTCATTCCTGTTAGTCAGCGATTTCTCTTATTCTCCCAATTCAAAGCCTCTGACCTGAGCTGAGAGCTGGGCTATAAATATGTGGACAACCCTCCCCTAGGTTTATCCTGGAAGACAACGACCAGAAAGACAAGTGCAAACAGTATATTATACCTCTTTTATCTCTGTCATTCTAGCAGATTCATCCTTCTCACCACCAAGGTAAGATGTCCATAAGCACTATTAGGTTCCGCTTCCTCCACTCTTCATGCCCTTGTTCTGATCTTCTCCCTAGATGCCCTCCGTGACAGGCACAATTTCCGGTTCCTTTAACAGCTTCGAAGGCCGTTGGATTGTGGACGGCCACCTAGCTGAATTCCACGGTAATATCAACCCAAGTGTTGAAAGATGGGATTCCAACGCTACACTCGAATATGACGAAATCGATGACCTTGCTGGCGCCTCCGTGGTCGGCCCCGCGGGGCTACCGTCATATGTTGGCGCTGATAGCACTAGCCTCACATTGATCGGCCAGGGCGGCAAGCAAGTCAAGATCACTGGTAATCTCACCATTCCCATCTCCCAGAGAATCACCATCTCCGGCCAAGGAGTCTGGACTGTCAGATAGTAGATGGAGACCCTTTGGCCCTGGGAAATTGCTTCAGTATATATCTATGGCATGGAGTTTGGATAGGTGGATGAAGATGGCGAAGGAGGATGGGGAATGTTAATGCTGGTCTCATCGGTTGGATTACATGGTCTCTCACCTGGAATACCGTGCGCCTATACCTATGCTGCCGGCGTGTAGCTAGCTCTTGCTCCCTCCAAGCTCCAATAAATCACTAGAGGATCGAAGATGCCAAGCCTGGTAAAACAGGTGTAACTGCTGTAGCATATGAAGTAGAGTTAACATAGACTTAACGTACTGAGCTTGTGAAATATGACCTTCCGGCAATCGGAGGTTCCCTCCTCACCTTTCAAACAAAAATGTTCTTGTTTTCACTTGAGCCTTGCGTTGTCAAATACCAGTCGGCTTCATCATCTATATACCCCCTCTCTCCTATTCTCGCTATATCTCCTGGTACCTCCCTGTAGATAGATGATTGCTTGGAATATCCTAGTATTGGACACATCGTTAATAAAATATCATTGTTAAAGGCGATCACGTTCATAGCGGGAATAACATAACCTATATGATATGGTATTTAGCTCGAACGGGCCGGTGGTGATGCCATTTTAGATTGTAAATTAGGAAGCCCATGTTGCTCGTCTTCTTTGGGCCTGATTGTAAAGATTTGCGCTGTGTGGAAGACCCAGGCAGCAAGGATTTTACATAAGGACGCATATGCAGAGAGAGAGAGAGAGAGAGAGAAAGAAAGAGAGAGAGAATACTACATGGCTTTAGAATCTGATATATCTTGATCTTCTTATTCAATCTTGCATCGGGTTCGAGCTAACCATCGAAAGTGAGTGACGACTGAGCTTATCCCTTGGTATTCATCATCCACATGTCACTCGTGTTGGCACAGGGAATATCAGCACCAAGCAATCCCATTAGACCGGCACAACAATCTTAGTGCCACTGACACCACCCTTCAACTTGTCCAATGCTGCATTCACTCCGCCCAGACCGCCACCCTCAATCTGGATAGTGGGGCTGGGGATTACTCCACCGGACTGCAGACCGGCCTTCAACCACCCATTGAAGACCTCGTTAGTGTGCTTGCTTCTCGCATTCTCATCAATAGGTGGGAAGTTGAAGGTGATCTGCGTGTTATCGAGGGTAGGGTGACCTTCTGGGAGAAGGGGTGAGTGTGCAACCTTGGCGTGTGCATCGCCCTTGGTCTCCTTGAGGATGTCCAACGTCGGCTGCAGAGCTCCATCAACAACGCAGTGTGCAGTATGCAGCTTCACACCATCCTTCCTCACGGCGCTGATGATCTGGGAGACGACATCACTTGCCCTGTAATCGAAAACGGCATGGGCCCCGAGCTTCGTGACGAGGTCATGGTGCTTGGGACTGGCGGTGGCGTAGATTGTGAAGCCGAGTGTCTTGGCCGATTGAACGGCAAACGTGCCGACACTACTTGATGCGCCCCAGATCAGCACCGCTTGTTTGTCCGCGGGAGTGTACCTGGTGTCGAGCGGAATGCCGATGCTGGTCCAGGCAGTCAGGGCAGTCAAGACGGCCATGGGGAAGACGGCGCCTTCCTCGAAGGACAGATTGTCTGGCAGTGGGATGACAGCTTCGGATTGTGCCAGAGTGTACTTCTGGAAGGAACCGTGGTCGGGGGAGCCGTTCTGGTAGAATGACGAGGCAAAGGCGATGACTCGGCTTCCTGGACCAGGGGCCGTGGTGACCTTCGAGCCCAGCTTGGCGACAATACCAGCAGTGTCGGACCCGATGATAGCAGGGTAGATAGGCACAGGAGGCATGCCATAGTCACGCTGGAAATGATCGCAGGGGTTCAAGGCAACGGCCTTGACTTCGATGAGACTTCGTTTGGGCCGGGCTCGGGGGTGGCACGCTTGCCAAGAGACAAGGGACCGCCCAGCTGGGGGAGAATGGCAGCTTCGTGTTGTCGGGTCATAGTGGATGTTTGACGGGCTGATGCTGTGGTTGCTCTTGTGAGTATTTTTCTGCTGAAAAGGCGGTTCAACCTGAGCCGGCGAAGGATTTAGAAGGGGAAATGATTGAAGATGAAATGCGGATAAGGTTAAATATAAGAGATATATAACTACGGTAGACCTATATTTAGAGGGTACATGTGACATGCCTGCAGCTAGAGTCCTTTAAAACCGATACGTCCCTAAAGTCCGATTCTGGGAGATTCCTCTTGTTTATCCCTGCACGTTATTGAACTTCTGCTGTGATACTGGGGGATATAGCCCGAATAACGAGTGTGATTGTCAGATTCGAGTGGCTATTGATATACTAATACTTTTTCGCCCCCATGACCGTTGCTCTTCCCGTGTGAGCGCTGGACGCCTTGCCATTAAATGCGAATGCTGTGTAGGGATCTCGGAGACTGAAACTCCGTGGTTGGTTAGTATGGTGAGTTGGGACGAATACGAGTCGTGGTTAGCGTCTTTTTTTCAGTGAGAACCTACAAAGCCCCACTGTGCCTCGCCGGGGAGCTGCTGGCCGTGGACAGGGGCAAAGCAGTACAGCCAAAAGAGTCTGGCAAAAACTGTATCATTGAATATACCGAGAGGGACGTTGACAGAGAGCGTCGTCAGCACGGTAGCATCTCTGACCATTGCAGTGTCGATAGTGGAAAAGCATTTTTCGAATATGATCATCGTAGCATTTGCAATCGCAACGGTTCCTAGGTATAAGCCGAACATAAGAACGTAGGGGTTTGACGGGACGAAAACCCTTGGGTTTCCGCAGTACATTCAATACATTGCTTGAAGGCAATGGTTGAATTGTACATGGCCTTTCCATCAGGATTCTATTTAGGACCAACAGCACGATTTAACATGCGACATGGGGGCGGGACAGACCTATTCATCATCGTCACAACCGGCGCAACCAACGCTACAGCAGTTGCAACCCCATCGACTGCTAGTTTTGGAGGTGTCACCCACTTTTGCAGAGCTGACAATGTTAGTGGCACGTCTTCATCTTACCGTGTTTCAGTGGGTAGAACATACGTGGGTATTATCAGGGAGGCCTCCGTATGGGACGAGCATTCCAAAATATGATGGCTCATTCGAAGAGTCGATCGCATATGTTTAAGCAGATAATAGTGATTTCTATCATTGTCTCGTGCAAAGAGATTCGAGTATCGGAGAAAGCCCTCCTGGAGACAATTGTCACAGGAATTTCTGCTTCTGGGTCTCTTATCCTTCTCATTATATACCGTTTGTAAAGCTCGTCAAGGTTAAGAAAGACCACCGGATGGAAACAAAGGCAGGCTTCCAGTAGGTCAGTCCCTGAGCCTGGACATCACTCGGTAGCTCCCGTTCTGAACAGCAGCTTGCGTTATAAGTTGATTCAACGAGAAGTCAAAAGCACTAGATGTACAATCTTGTCACAGAGGAAGAGTAAGACGTGTACATAAATAAGTTGATTCTTTATAATAGACTGGTCTTGGTCGGTTTTAATCTACTTAGTAATGGCAATGTATCTAGTTAGCCCCTAATACCTTTCATTGGTTAGGGCCACATTGATAAATATGAGAATACAAAAGTTGGTGCTTTAAAGCGCTCCTATCAGCTGCGCACTAGGAGGATAATAAAACACTTGATTGAAGCTCTTTTTCGCAGCTCTTCATTTCTCTGATACAGTACGGGTATGGAATCATATAATAAACTCTATTGGTTATACCTCGAACACAGATGGCCAAAGCAACATTCGCCTATCTCGGAAATGGAATATGTCAATGATTTCCCGGAACTACCGGATATATATGGTGTATTTCTACAAACACAGATATTAACTGGCCTAGGCAATGGAGGTTATATTTCGAGTGTCCCTCTAGCACATGTAAGTGATCTCTTCTACGACTGTGCGATCCAGAAAATATAGCAGAATCACCTACATCTGCTAATAGTAATAGACGCCTGAAGGCGCAGCCAAACACCTTTCTTCCCAGTAGCAGAGCAGTTGCAAAGAAGTGATCAACTTTGGAGTGTTAGAAATGAGCTGACAGTAACATCCAAAGCTACTACAGACGAGGAATCTCCCATAGAACGATTGAACTGTGACGTGTACGAGACTCATATGCCAAGGGACCAAGAGGAAACCGGAATAGCGACCACCAGAAAACCAACGAGAGCTTGCGCCTAAAGGAGCATGCGACCAAAAGGTATATCAAGCACAAAGGACGGTGTATAACCGCATTGAAAAAGCAGTGCCGGCAGCCTCGAAATGCTAGATTTGACTAACTTGAAGATATTACTAGGGCTTGGACGGTAACCGAATATCCGGAAACCATTGACTGAAAGTTGAAGAATGGCAAGAGGCATGGTAGAAAGGCACATATCATATAAAATGCTTACAATTGTATTACAGCCCTTAAAGCCGATATAGATCCTCTCCATAAAGAACGGGTCGTATGTCGCACAGAACATGACTTATGGTGTGGGCCAGTTTATGGATAAATGCACAACAGGGTATACACATACTATGACAAGATCAATAATTTCAATTAGGCTAAGAATGCATGCAGATATCCAGATCGGAGTACCGAGTTTCTGAAGGAGTAGTCCAGGTGGCTCGTAGAGAGTAAACGATACCATGGGCATCAAATTATGCGCATTCTGTTCCACCAGATGTTCTGGTCCACCTGCCTGTGTAGCCAGAGAAAGTCGAAGGGCATAAAGTCTACCTTACAGCGTCTATCCATAAAGACAAGCACTCAACCTATAAAACGATACAAATTCCTCAGGAAGGAGACTACTAAACAGTAGGGGTCCCTTCAACGTCCGCGACTGATGTCAACTGTGGACTTGACTAAATCCCGCTTTTCCGTTGGCCGTTTTCATAAGCACTCTCCTTGTCATCATCAGCATGAATGTCCTTGGTCTATGAAAACGTCTATCTAAGGCGGCGAGCGGGATAATCAAAGAACCTTGCTTCATGCGGATGAGAAGACCGAGCCCATAAGCGCTAATACCATGTTCCCACTGTAGCCCCAGGCTTAGCTCCAAGGCATGCCGTGGTTCACCGGAACCAACCAACCATCGACTTATAATAGATACACCGTAGATTTTAATCCAAATATACCTCATTCAATTAGAATGCAAAAGAGGCGGTTTTAGCAGAACTAGAATCCTTTGAATCAGGAGAACAGAAACACTATACCTTCTATGCCAAAAATTCTTTTTGAACCGAATTACCCTGTCAAGACGTCACCAAAATATTCAGGGCAGCCAGGGCAGACCGTTAAGAGGAGCAGCAATTACTCCACAACCAGCAAGCCAAAACACACTCATCAAAGATATAAACAAGCTCCCTGAACGAGGTTTATATATGTATATATATATATATATGTGTGTGTGTGTGTGTGTGTGCCCTCTTCTATGCTACAAAGGTTTGCGGCCGAAATCACCACGCCGGCTGCGGGATCCGAAGTTTCCATATCATGTATAGCTAAACGCAAGTATTGTTGTTCAAACTCCACATAATGGAGGGCACACACACGCAGAAACCACCAACCAAGCATCTTGGACTTCCCCCATCAAGGTGCACTACGCAGAAGGATAACAGAAAGTCTTGTTGTCTCACCTGTCAAGCCATGCAGCGGGATTTGTAATTCAATGAGGGGTAGTTTAGCGCATTTCATGGTTCTCGACAATCGTTGTAGCCGCCGTGTTTTGGTGGGTGGATAACGCTTACTCATTGGCTACTTAATCTAAGGCAGCGTCCCACGCGGATTAGGCTGATTCACCAACCGCTGCTTAATATAAATACGAGGCTTATTCAAATGTGATTAATTCTTTTGATCCGAGACCAATTCCAAAGTACCACGGTATACCTTGCATTATAAGATTTAACCACCAACTCTTCGTTCTTGAGACTTAACTACTTCACATCTGAAGGACAATTCAACATGGCCGAAGCTTTGTCACTTGCTTCTAGTTTGGTGGCGCTGGCTGCGTTTGCATTTCAAACAAGCAAATCTCTCTACCAAGTGGTTGAAAGTTTCAAGTCTACTAAGCGAGTTATTCGCGACCTTCGGTTTGAAATCGAGTCTTTGACCCAAGCTCTTGCAACCCTTGAAAAGGCAGCCGTGGATAATGAGGCTCAGCTCATGGCACTGAAGCTGCCTTTACTACGTTGCGGGAAAACCTGCAAGGAGTTCGAGGGGGTTATCAACAGATGCACGAGTCATTCACGTGACCAACGAACCAGCTTTCGTGACTGGGCAAAGTTGCAATATATGGGGGGCGATATCACAGACCTTCGGACCGCTTTAGCTGGCTACAAAGCGACAATTAATATTGCTCTAGGAGGTGCTACCTTGTAAGTATTTGGACCGGAATCAAACATTCTCTTCGTGTACTTACATGAGCCAGCCGCCAAGCGGCTGTCACCGTTAATGTTCTCGAAGAATACAAGCAGATGATTGCAGAGGCAACATCGGACCTTCAAGACCACCTACAAGGAATCAACGAGCGAGTGAGGTCAATTGAAGAGACAGGCCACGTTCCGCATTCCGATATCGACCTGAGTATAGTGAGAGAAGAAAAGGAGAGTACCGAACAATGCCTCGCTATTTGCGTCCAGGTCTCCAGATATATTGAAGGAGCCCAAATGCGCCTGCCTCAGGACTCTCATAATGTTCCAATGCTCACACTCCATCCTGTATCCAGTGAAGGTTTTGATTCCACCAAGGCATATAGAGCGACGGATGCCTTGTTGAAAGATCTTAGAAATAAGCTCTCGCTGAACTCCCAAACTCTTCAAGCCCGTCTGAGTACCCTAGACAGCCAGCTCAAAGCATGTTCGGAGGTTGGTACCCTGAGTTCACGAGAAGGGACAGCAAAGTTTGATCTTATTAAAGAGGAGAGGGACAGTATTGCTCAATGTTTGAATATATGTGCGGACGCGTCGGATATTGCTCAGATGGCTCGGAAAAATGTGTACGAGGATGTTGCCTCAGCCGATGATTCCCACCAACTGGTCGTGTCGACGATAGGCGATCTAATATCAGCGAAACATATCATCACAGGAGCCAGGTCGGTGCAGTGGTTGGGGCAGATGTCGGACGACACATTGCAGCAACTTTCCCGAGACCAGAAAACCCGCCACAGAGAACAGGAGAAGTCGGGCACCCAGACCGAACATGATGGGTTCAGCGGACGCTATGGTACTGGGTATCAACTGCACCGAGAACAGATTGAGATGGATCGTCCTTCCCACAGCAACCGTTAGAGTAGGAGCTTTTGTTGATATTTGTTTGATATATTGATATCTGAGGGACGAAGTGAGCTGCATTCCGGATTGTTTTCCGCTGCAATAAAAATATAGCCCGACACTATTAAAGTGACTGTAATAATAGCTTGAAACGCCCCGCAGTGTTCATTGGATTGCTTAAATGCACACCAAAGGCTTGTCCGGAATCTCTATCATCGGCAGTTTATAGTATAATCTGATACCAGAGCCAGAAAGCAAGGAAGCACCTTTCAATATCCTAACTCTCATAGCCGCGAGGATGAACGCGTGTAACTGCCAGTAGTTGCAGATCAGTCAAGTTACACCGCATACCTTTGACGGTCTTTGGCTGAAGTACGTATCGGAACAACCCCCAGCGACTTAGGGTTTTAATTCTCATGAGGCAGACAGCCTTAATTAGCCGACCAATCAGGCAGTGCTATTTCCCACACAGATAGGCGGTTAACCAACCAATTGAGGAGCATCCACGCTCGAAGACAGGAAGGCACACAAGCCCTTTATCCCCACTGAGCGCGTACTTACACTTAAAGGTACGTACCGCAAGCCTGCCAACAGCTCTATTCTCAACCATTTTCTCGTTCTACTTATATCTTGATCGTTTCTGGAACCTGCCAATCCGTAACCGCTGGAAAGTCGCAGAAATGATTACGGCATAGGTATTACATATCCGCTCGTTCAAGTTAAAACACTAGAGCCTGGTGCACCAAATGGGCGCTTAGATCTCACATGGGACAATAATTCGCCCTCTATCAGCTGCCCCTCTCCATGCCCAATTGTAAATCCATTGTCTATTTATCTGTTATATTTCACTCTTGAATAGTTCAACAAAATGGCAGAACCGATAATTCTAGCCTCGGAATTGCTCGCCTTAGCTACTTTTATATTCCAGTCCAGTGGAGCACCATACAACACAGTCGAGAGCTTTCGGTCTCACACGGAATTTGTACGCGACCTTACAGGGGAGCTTAAGGCGTTGAGTGGGGTCCTAGCCCCGCTAACAGAGCGATTAAATACTACTCCTGGTACAGATCTATCTACCAAAGAGTCTGGTAAAAGCAGCCCCTTCGAATATCTCCTAATCTAGGTCGAGTTTGTTGTTGATGTTGTTGTTTAGGCTTAATGGAAACTATCTCGCGGTGGACCTACGACTTATGCCACTCAAGCTGAGGGTCAGCTGTTCTTTTAATCTATACGGAAGTTTAAGAGAGAGATAATTTTCAAAAGTTTTCTAAGTATCTTAGTTTTATTACTTGTGACAGGTAAATAACATAGTATTGAAGTAAAGAAAACTTTCTGATTATCATCAAGACTTGGCGACCACCTATTTTCTCGATACATGTGATGATTCTAGTGAAGGTATTCTAGGTTCCCGCTCTGCTACTGGTGGCTTTTCCAATCACATCTTTAATAACTCGGAGGATGCTGGTATAAAAGTCCAACATTTCGACCTGCGGCATCCCTACAGACTATCAAATGATTTGAATTTTACTGAGCCAACTTATGTCCAGTAGGGTGCCTAACGAAAAGGTGGTGCACAAAAGCTGTTATCTAGTCCCGAGCGCGGTACATGAGCCCTTGATCACTGTTAACGCGCCGATAACTGTTAAGAAAGGCGCGAGCTGGCTCACCATAATTCTTTTCTCGAGCATTGAATGGCTGGCCTGAGCTGGACGGCAAGAATGATCGAGGCGCTAATTCCGGGAAATAGTCCCACTTCTTCTCCCGAAAGTAATGGTTTGGTCGGGTCGAGGGTGCGGTCCAGGGTAACGGATACTCGTTGCGGTCGTTATTTAAAGAAGTGGCGATGGCCCTTGGAAGCGATGTACCCTCATGTTTTTCACTCATAGTGGCAGCAAGAGGTTGATTCACTCCCACGAACGAATTATCCGAGACAGACTGGTCGGTAACAGGGCAGTCTTCAGTCGATGATCGGGGAGCGCAACTCCCTGAGCTCTCTGAGAGGCTAGATGTTCTGCTCCTGTCGTCAAACCATGTAGTTGGGTTGGTATCTATAGAATGGCTTTGTTGTACCGGACTGGGGGGCAACGTGGGGAGAGGTTTATTGAACGAACAAATTGGTTGATTTGGAGGAATGGACTGTTTCAGTACTTCAAGTAACTGGGTTGGCTTCAAGGATGGCATGCTATATATGCTAATCAAAGTCGAGTAAGCCAATTGACGACTTATTGGGTAGGTAATAGGCTATCAAAATAGAGAAGAAACAATAAAACTAAAAGAAATTCTCGACTCTCTTCTTCATCACCATAGCGAGAGGGAAGGGAGGCTCTATTTTAATAAAGAAGTACCAAGAAAGACTTCAAGACGTGATGCGGGCAATAAAGGGAAGTAGAACGTAATGTGGGATAATCAGAGCCGAATAAACCGTGTTTTGGAACAACTAGGGGAATAAACCCAGACAAGCCTTTACACAGAACTAAAACCAAGTGTATTGGACAAAAGGTGATTATATCTAGCAAAGGCATATGCAGCACAGTCGCTCGGAATCCTTTTAATCCAATGCGCTGTAGATAAAGGATCTGATACATCGTAAGAATCGAGTCGCTGGGTCCCAAGGTTTCGGAATTTTGCAGACTTCGCACTACCTTAGAATATAGATATAGTATGCTTCATTCTTCATAAATATAAGTACTTGGTATAAACTTTTTCTGTGAGTGGCAATCTAAGGGTTAGCGCTCATGGCCTGGTTGAGAACGGGGAACTCAAGTAGAGATCGCGACAACGATATGGTCCTTTTTAAGCCACAGGGCACGATCCTTTCCACCTTAATACGAGAAGTAGCCCTCCAGCATACGCCATGTCATAAAGGCGGTGGCTCTTGCTTATCTTGTTCAGTATAGTAAGTATAACATAACATGGCCATATCCAGCGAGGGTAGCTTGTGCCTTGACAGATATGGGTAGTTAGCATGATACATAGTAATGCAGTAGTATTACCAGAGGCTAGTTTCACAAAGACAAGCTCAATATGATGTTTCCAGAACGTGTTTCCTTTGATGTGTCTGCCAATTTCTTAATATATATGTATTAATAATAGTCTTCTGCCAAACCGGTGAACTGGATGGAGTAATTATATTTAATTTACCGCCAGGTACCTTATGTTTAATAGGAGTAATGAATAAGCACCTCAACCCCTTTTAGTAACTACGGTGGGATTGCGCTGGTCTATATCTATAGGATCAGCACTTTGGTTTGAGTATATGCTCGAATCTAGCTTTTAGAACGGATGATTAAGTGAGAAACTAACATTGGCTGAAAATTGCTTGCTTAAATACGAGATAGCTCGGTCTAGTCTATCTATGCTTTTTCTTTTGTGTTGCCTAGAGTATCGAGTAAATTCTTGTGTGGCTTTCCAGGGTTTTATTCCTTCCCATTCCTTCCTCTTAGAAGTTGCGGAGGGAGCTGAGATATGTCGGATAACCTTATTAGTGTAATCCGTCCTTTGACCGCAGGATTGGTTGCCTAGCTAATTGGTTGCCTTTAGCCATACATGCCTTTCATGCCCAAAGCCGTGAAGAAACACAGGGCCTGTTTTATAATCATGTTGACACCTCTACAACCGACGCACGAATCCTGTCGGACTTGTAGCCGGTTCGAGGAAATGATCAACAGCTCTAGGTTAAGTGAAGATTTTTTTCTACAAGGATCTGTGGTCCAATATGCTTATGAGCACCGCTTTATTTCATATTGCCAACTTTTATTAATACCGTGTCAGTTGGGTCATTTACACTTTCTGAAGCGTATCCTGAGTGGAACTAAATTATTTCCCATGCTTTGGATATCTTTCTCATTGGGGCTATCATGGATGCTTGGTATTCTATTTACAGAATAGCCTGTTTTCTTCGTTTTATGTAGCCTGATGTGGATAACTTATTGCAACATATCAACACGCAGTTGTTTAAATGAGCAGCCCTTATCAAGGCTGCTATTCGACTTTTGCTACCTGATCATATGCCTGAAGGTAAGGAGAGATTGTAGAGCTGGCTGTAGTGCTGTACAAAAGCATGCTGTCATTTAACGAAGTTCTTTCACCAATATTCTTGCTGCATCCTATAAATAGACGCTTGAGATGGGCATATGGCAGGGGCGAGAAATCTGTATAAAAATATCTAACATTGCCCAGCGCCCCTTAATCAATGTTCTTAGCATTTGATGGAGCATGACATGAAAAAACATTCTGTATGCTATCATCCGACATTTGGCCAAGCGCTATACATGAGCCATTGCCTGACTTGATATGCTTCGCAGAGATAAGGTCTTTGAGAGTAGTCACCACTGCCAACCGAGTATTGTCTCCTACCTCGATGTCCTCATAGTAGTTTGTCCGCTGTTTGTTTGCCTCCTTCTCCGCTTGCTTGCAGAACGTCAATAAAGCTTCAGTGCCTCTAACCTCGTCCTGGAAAGTTCGGCAGTCAGAAGTTTGGCCCCTATGTAGCGGTGAAAAGTCTACCTTTTCCGGGGGGAATTGTTTGTCGACCTCAGAAAGACGTTGGTACAGCCTTATTTTCCAGGACATAAGCTCTTTGTGGGCTGAATGGAACCCCTCTGCATTGATTAAACTAGATTGACTGGGCGGGATGGCGTATGGCCGGTGGAACTCTCTGGTAGCGTGTTCGAAGTCTCCCAAGAGACTACTCCGAGACTGGTTCATGAAATCGAGGAATCGTTGACAGATGTCAAGGCCTTTTTGAGTGCATTGTTTTTCATCCTCCATCCTTTGGAGATCTGCTGCATGGATTTCCGTGTTCGGCGAGCCCTTGAGAGACGAGGACTCCAGTCTTGTTCGAATATCATGTAAATGATTTTCCAGGTCACACTGTGTGTTTTGGATGAGCTCTTTATACTCATCCAGCACTTCCTTTGTGATCTTCGTCGTACGGCTAGTGAAAATATTAGGTCTTTCGGAACAATAAAAGGGCCTGTAGGGAAACTTACAGATTTGCATATGCAAGGGCAATCGTAACGGTTGATTTATATCCGGCCAACATGTCCTTGAACCCAGAAATATCTTCTCCCATGTATCGTAACTGGAACCAATCTCTTTTGCTAATATGTTTCTCAGTCGAATGTCGTGTATACTTGACAATCAGCGTATTAAACTCGGAACAAGCATTGCCACATCTTTTAAGAGGCATCTGTAGGACTTTAAGGTCGACGTCAAACTTGCGGATTAATTCTTCCAGGGCTTGTAAGACTCCCTGAAGATCCTGCAATTCATCCCGAAGCTCACGAACGATCTTCTCCCGGCTCTGAAAACTTTTGATGGTCTGGTTGAGTATTATGGCTGCCTGAAGGGCCACAGTCACAAAAGTCGTGATAGCAGAGGTCACCCCGACTACTTCGGCCATAGTAGAAAAAATATATATGTGTAAAGATGGATTAATGTGTAAATACAATTCGCCCGTGTAGACCCAGGACAGTCACTTTGGAACATTATATATTGTTGCTCGGCTGGACACTTTAAGTTACAAAATGATCGTGCAATAAAGGATAAGCGATCCTGGCGCTACGGTCGACCATTCTTACTGGGAAAGGGTGCTGATCTCAAATCTAGCGCGATCTAGAGATGTTTGGCGTGTTCTATTATAAGAAATTGGATGACTTTCTCACTGCGATAGGATAGTGAACGATCACATATAGATCAAAGAAATTACCGGACTGTAAGCGCGCGTCTAACGTCTGGAGCAGCCTGACCGTAGGTAAATTTACACGCCAGTCCGGCCTAAGATAGGATTTGTGGTCAGATGATTGACAGTTTACCAACATAGGCCACTCCATGAAGATATATATAAACTCAGTTATTTCATATAAGTGACCTCTGCAACTTTCCACGCTTGGGATTGACCATGATAATCCCGCAGGATACAGCAAGACTAGGGATGCCTTGCTGTTGTATTGTTTAGCCCAGCCAAGAGCGACGATCTTTCTTTTCTAGAGCTAAAAGAATGCCCCTGATAGGTGACCGTGCGCCTCGGGATTAATGGTTAGCCACTCGGTTAGCTTGAGGGCGGCGCTACGAACCTTGGTACGGAAAACTAAGATATACTTTCTGGCCCTCCGGGTGAAGAATATTTGGGCTCCTGAAGAAGGCCTTGAAGGGCTGTTAAGAGCGGTGACACGCTCAGAAATGGCTTTAGGTGAGAACAATTATACTAATGGTGTTGCATGACTGGGGCCATGAGTAAACGCCCACGAAGGGTCACGAGAAGGTATATACGCCAACAAGTGGCATACGGGGACTAATGTACAAAGCCTCGGTTTGGAGGGCCCCACATCCGTTGACAATTGATTTCACCTTGTGATAAATCGATGGTATAGATATATACATCGGTGATAGGTTTAGGGATTGGAGAAATATGGGTAGACTCGACGTTTCTTCTTAGTTTGCAATTGCCTTGTTCAGCGATTCCCTGTTAAATGTCAGATGTAGATAAAGACACTCATTTCATGTACTTAGTTTAGTTCATTGTGATCAATTATCATAGTTATTTGATAGCTACAACCAAGATTTGTTACCAGCCTAACTCGCTCGCACTATCTAACAATTGAGTATTCACACTCAATTGGCCTGGCCTTTCAACTTTGGACTGATTCTTGTGTTAGTACTTGTTGCTGTTACCGCATTCGGACCTACAGTCAATCCTCGTCGATATCGATCGCTAGTGGGTCCTAGTCACCGTGATAAATCATATTTAACCAAGATAGCTATGTAGTTGCAGAGCCCTTGGACGAATACCCGGGCTTAACAGAAATCTTAAATCCCGATGTACTCCTCCCTAGCTGCTACGATCTGATAGATTGTAGCAATTGATCTATATGTGTGATCATTTTGATAGATTCTTTAACTCTAGATACCCTAGAATTCCCATGACCCATCCTAAGAGCCGACAGTATATGTTTAGGGAGTCTATATTGATTTCTATCATTGTCTCATGCAGAGAAATTCGAGTATTTGAGAAAGCCCCTGGGCCGTCGGGTGTTGGAGCCGAGGGCTCGGTGAATCATCCGGCAGCTGTCTAGCGTCTTGTTAAGCTATACTATGGAAGTACTCTTATCGCACACAATAGACAATATCTGATTGATTTGATCGTAAGCTCTTACCAATCGCTAAATGCTTACTGACAATTGAAGGCTATCTATCAACTTTAGTCAACAAATATGGAAGCTTTTGGTTCCACTATGTAATTCCGACTACCATCTAATATGATCTCCCAAAAAGACACCACTGCTCAGCTGTACGCTTGCACCCCTGGCCTAGGCATTTTGTTTGGGATCCATCTAGCTTGGTAGGCTGGTGAAAGGGTATACATAAGCTCTTAGCTCCCATGCTTGGAGCTCTGGCGTCGTGCTCCTGCATCGGAGAATCAGCGGTACACTCACTAGACTTCTTGATACGCTCTTCGCAATCCTCTTTGAGACAGAAGGGGATGAGACATATGTGCTTATTGTTGAGAGCGAGCGTAAAAAGAGACCACTCCGTGATGATTTTGACGTTCCTGCGGAAGTTGTCTAGAACACGCAAATACATCTCGGATTGGATTGTCTCCAAACAAGCGAGAACATCCTCGACAAGGCGGGAGGAGGCAATGCGTCCTTTTCCCCCGGTGTCTCGACGCGACATGGAAATAAAACTACCCTTCACCTCCTTCGGGCCAATCTCGAGGCGAAGCGGAACGCCCTTCAGCTCCCAGTCGTTGAATTTCCAGCCTGGGGAATATTCATCTCGAGTGTCCATCTCTACTCGTACTTCTGCATCCTCCAGTGCTTTCTTGGTAGAGACAATCGAATCGACAATCTTTTCCTTCAGATCATCTTCGGTGTGCGCGGTGATGCCAACTGGTATAATTATCACTTGGACTGGGGCAACCCGAGGGGGCATCACGAGCCCTTTGTTATCGCCATGAACCATAACCATGACACCGAGGACACGAGTGGAATAAGCCCAAGAGTTTTGCCACACGAATGTTTTCTGTGTCTTATTCTCGGTGCCGTCAGAACTCGGGGCTTCAATTGAGATATTGAACATTTTGCTAAAGTTCTGACCAAGGCTGTGAGAGGTAGCTCCTTGGATCGCCCGCCCGGTCGTAGGAATGTACGCTTCTACGGTGGTGGTATAGTTAGCACCGGCAAACTTTTCTTTCTCCGTCTTTCGTCCTGGAATAACGGGAATTGCCAGAAGATCCCGATAGATGGCCTCGTAGAGGCCAAGCACATCCAAAACTTCTTTATCGGCAGTATCGGAGGTGAGGTGTGCACTGTGGCCTTCTTGCCAGTAGAACTCCCGTGATCGTAGGAAGGGTTGAGGGTTGCTGAATTCCCATCGAACAACTGAGTTCCACTGGTTCAGCCGAAGTGGAAGCTCTCGGTAGCTCCGGATCCACTTCGCCAGGTACGGGTAGATGACGGTTTCAGATGTCGGCCGGATGGCAATTCTCTTGTCCAACTTAGTGTTGCCCCTGTTCCATTCGTAGTGTAAATAAGCGGCATCGGGATCATGAAGCAGGCCGACGCACGACTGTGTCACCCAAGCGACTTCCGCAGAGAAGCCCTCAATGTGGTTCTGTTCTCTATTCAACATTTCCTCCGCAACAAAGAGAGGGAAGCTGCAGTTGCGAACGCCCATCCTTTTGATTTGTTTGTTGAACCACTCCTGAGTCATTTCCCATATTGCCCATGAACCGGGCCGTAGGATATAGCAGCCCGAAATGTCGTAGTAATCGATCATCTTGCCTTTTAGCAACACTTGCTGGTACCAGTTCGAAAAGTCCACGTCCTTGGATACATCAATGCCTATCAAAGCAGCCCCTCTAGTCTTTTTCTTAGGTTCTGACTGATTCCCCTGGTTGGGAGGCGAGGGAGTCTTAGCAGGGTTAAATATGTGCCATTTGGAAGTAAGATCACCGATTACTTGAGCGGAGGTTGCCATTATAACGCAATTCTTCAAAAGAGGAAAAGTCGAGGAAGCATGGTGCGTGAAAGGGTGGTCTTGAAGTGGCCTTATGTATGAGATCCAGATAAAGTGCCAAGCCAAGAGGGGTAAATATAGCACTGTTAGTTCACGAGGTCAATGCCAATCCCTACCTATAATTCGCTACTAGCTTGGTTTTCCTGTTGTGTTGAACCATGCTCGATGGATATCGTTGGGTAAAAGATTAATCACTATGCTTAGAGCTCTGTACCAGAGTAAGGGTTGACAATAACTAGATACAACGTCACAAAGGCTGTCCCACCGACATACGAGAAGCATATCCAATATTCTTTGCATCAGGTACTAATAGCCCAGCATTTTCAGGCATCAGTTAACAGTGACCTGCGAATTCACTCACAGGCGAATCACCGCCGGGTTCCGGCTATCCTTGTTACAGAGACTACGCCCTTAACGTTCTTCCCCCTCTAGTCATTCAACTGCCTTTCTGATTTGCAGTGGGATGATGTATCGATCTCATCACGGGTCTCTTCGCCCCATTCATCCGTGATGTTTTGTCATGAAGAGTGGGGCATGTTAAGTGGTATAGCGCGATGTTCAGCACGCCCTTCCCATGACATTTAATTCGGATGGCAGCCGAAGTCTCGGCTTTCAACGCCGACTCTTGTCTGTCACAACTGCTACAGTGGACGAGTAGTAACTAGCTTATTCTCTTGTGCATATGCCTATTGTACCACAAGGTCGTGTAGGATTAATACTAGTAGTATCTCCCTTGAAATAACATGGCTTATCGCGCATACCCCCGAAATAATCATGGTGATGCAGGATATGCAGTTAACAAATACTTTATGGAATAGTCCTAGAGTTCTGAGACCATCTTTTGGATACATGAAAGAAGAATTCAATCCTTTACTAGAGTCAAGGGACATAATGTCACAGATATTCATATCCTAGTTGCAGCACTTATCAGGGATAGTCAGAGCAACTAGTCAGAAAGCAGCCGTCTAGAGATCAATATAGAAAAACAAGGGATGAATTCTATGTTTTGTGATCTAAGTTTGGTTGGTATATATTGACCTTTTCGGGTTATAGGTCTAACAAGCTTAAATCAACAAGTAAAGCTATCATGAGACCATGCATAAGTACTATGTCCTCCCCATAGAGGCATCAAAGCAGAATATCTATCGCCGGGTTAAAAAGAAAAACATACAACAGGAGGGATTCGCTGGTGGTCACCCACCCATCTACTAGTCTCCCGGCGTGTGGCTTATACGCGGTCAATGTCGTGCCCTCCAGCGACCTTGGTGTGGGTGCCGTTTAGACGGGGATACTGACTGGTATATCTTGTACTATTCCGATGCTGACCTGTACTGCTCTGTCTCTAGCCGATCGAAGTCAGATCGCAAACTCCATCAAAGATAGTCAAGGCCATGGGCGAGGCTGAAACATATTGAAGCAAGTATAGAGTAGTGTAGCTGCTCGGGATAGTTAACTAAGGGCTATTGGTCTTCGTCATCGTCCATCTTCTCCTTCACTGGATCAACGCCTTTCCCCTCTGAGATACACCATAACATAAGCCACGCAATGAAAGCTTCCATACCCAAGGCCCACCACATAGCACCCACTATGTTATTTTGAAGGCCAGCCGCAAGCCCCCAACCGCTAACAACCGGAGCCAATGTCCGCGCAGCACTGGATATACTCTGCGCAATACCGTGTATTGTGCCAAGACTCGATGGATCACTGACACAGTTGTTGACAAGAATGCTAGTCGCTGGAAGTACGAAAGTGCGAGAGACCGCCTGGAGTAAGATGACAAATGTGAGAGCGGGCCAGAAAACCCATAGTACTTTTGGGAGAAGCACCAAAAATGGCATCAAGATATATGAAACGGGTGAAAATGGCACAAAGGTGCGCAACGACAAGAGCGTTCCTAGCTTCCCTTGGAGACGGGGGTAGGCGAAGATTTGAAGAGGGAGACCGGTCAAGCCGATGATAGCAGTGGCGAGACCAACCTGTGCTGAGGGAAGACCAAGTCCTCCGCCAAAGTGGAAGATGCCAGTATGGCTCTCTATGGGGGCACGGGGAGTTGGCAAGAAGATGAATGTCATGGTCTGAACAGCATTTGTGTGAAAGGCAAGGAGGAAGTGGCAGAGAAGAGTAAGTAGGACATTGCGTGTCCAAAGTTGCCCTAATTTAGGTCGTTGACGCAGCTTAGGCTCAAGCGATGTGTCGGAAAGTGTAGGGCTAGATGGTGCAGATACTAGATGAGTATCTAGGTGGATATAGTTGTCACCAGTTGCTCTATTGAGAGGGCGGGTGTATTGAGCTCGTCTGCCAGAAAATGCTTGAGCTATTCTCCGACCTAGTTCTCGTCCAGTGTCATGGCGGTATCGTGCTATCTCATGTGTCTTGATATAGAGTCAGTATCCGGTAATTGATCGAGCTCAGAATCCTTACCTCATCTAGACCGAAGAACACCGCAAGAAAGGATGTCAGGATAAAGATCGTACTCAAGATATTCGGCAATGCAAATGGCCACCGTTGCATCCACCAGACACCGTCTGTGCCGCCAAAGATAGAATGAGGTCCAAATAAGTGGGGGAAGTTATGAACCGGAGTGGCCAACGAGCCTCCCATGGTAGGCCCAATAATCACGCCCAGATTGAAACACATGGGGAGCAACAGAAATGCTCGTGATTGAAATCTATCTCTGTCAGTGTAGTCTTAATGGCCGCATTATGGCAACATACTTCTTCTCTACCGTGATCTCCGAGATTAGGGTGCTCATTACACCAAAATTACTATTCAATAACCCGCCTAGCGTTCGAAATATTACTGCAGAAGCCAGCGAACGCGAGAATCCGAATCCAAGATATGAGATCATAGTACCTAGTAAGCCGATGAGAAGGACCCTCTTACGTCCCATGCAGTCAGCATCAGCCAGCCGGCCCCACCATGCTGATGTCAAGAACTGCGCAGCAGGAAATATTCCCAGCACAATGCCGACTTGTGCGGAGATACTCGAGTCCGGCAAGGCTGGATCAAATGACTTGAGCTGATGGAATAAGTACGCCTGCAGCGAGCTTTGTGTGAGTCCTTCTGACAACCGCGCAAATGTTAGGATTGCGAGCTGCCCCTTTTTGGGGAGTGAGCTCCAAGATGCTGGTTTTTCTGATTTCTCCGCCGCGGTGTCCAGGGTATCATCGTAGTCGGTACCGTTATTGCTGTCATCTGTGTCTGCAGATTGGGAGCGCCGGTGATTTTTTATGAGAGGGGCGGATGCCAGCACCTCAAGTCGTGCCGAGCCTAGACTGTACGAGGAGGGCTCTTCGAACTGACCATCATGGTCACTAAAGTCGATATGCGGTGAACGGCCACCGCTTGCTTCAAGGAGGGATTGTTCCATGAGCTCTTATGAAGAGAGCCCCATTGACAAAGACGGGGATACCGAAGCCGAGGAGAGTATAATAATTTAGATCATCTGAAGTGTTTGAGCCCAATGCTATAGGTGATTGAGGAGAAGGGAGAATAATTAATCATTATCCTTCCTTATACTATCAGAAGCTCGTGCCTTGCAGTGGATTTATCCCTTGAACATTGTGAGTTTGCCCCTTGCAGTTGCATGCGTGCCCTGGGCTGAAAGCTAGAGCCTTCACCTACTAACTCCCATAACGAACATCAACTTCACTAATTGGCCAAAGGAAAGGTAGGTGTGTCTGATAGCTTCGTGGCATAACCAATTTCAGCAACTACTTACCGAGTGCTGTTCGTTTCAAGACGGAGTAAATCAATTACTCTATCTTTGATGCAAATTGGATCTAACATTCTCTAGTTACAAGTCTATAAATAAAGTTAGACCAATCATCTTTCAACCAAACAATATTGTTTGGTAATAAGGAATCATACATAGCACGGCTCACGATCATCCTGTTGTAATCTATTGATTGTTTTCTTTTTTCCCCAAGCAGGAAACACTAGCTGACATTAAATTTGGGATAACGCCCATCGTCATCTCGGACAATAGGGGTACACATACGTATATAGATCGAAGGTGGCAGGCATATTTTGAATCAAATATTTTGGTCTATTTTGGCCTAGTAGTTTGGCCTGCCCCACTAGATCTGCAGATCGCCCAAACCCCCCTTGCTACCAACACTCAATACCTTTCGTACTATTCACCCCGCTATAAACCTTAGGACGGATTGTGGAGACCCTGAACTCGGGTGGCGAAGCTGTGATACTCGAAGCGAATGCCGAAGCATTGTGGCGCACTGGGATATACATCTGAATCGGGGCCACTTGAGGGTGGACCTCCGGCAGACCGTACTGACAACTGCAGTTCCGACAATTCGGCAGCCGGAATGAAAAGATTCCCTACCGACAATCAAAGAGAATCTTTCCCGATTCGGAACACACTCGGAGGGCTAGGGGGTTGAATTCCACTCCTTGCCCCGTACTGTAAAAAGGCATAGAACGGACTGGTCGAACGCACGAATCACATTGTCCTTCCCTGTGATGGCGAGTTCGATGAGAGGATCCCGGTGGCGCCATTCATCGAGGGGGAGGCAGGCAATGACTGGAGAGCTTAGCGATATCTTCGGCCGGAAAGTAAGTTGTGTCTTCGCGACTTTTATCTTTACAATGGGGAGCCTGTTATGCCGACTCTCCACATCGCGCGCGATGATTATCCTTGGTCGAGTCATTGCTGGGGTAGATGGGGGTAGCTGTACGTCGATTGTAATCTTTATCTTGCCAGATAGAATCCTTCCAGGATATAGGGGGATACGGCATAGTGTCTCTCATCGGATGGACTATGCTGGCTTCATCAAATTGGTCGCGCCTGTGGCTTTATTTCTCGTTTATGTGAATGGGGAAGGCAATGAGCTGGTCATACTCATTCATATGACAATGCTTCATTTGGCTACATTTCCTATGGTTGAGCTCCGATGGGCCAAAGAGTCTATCAAATCTTTGGGCCTCCTTAGCACACTACCCGCACTGGCAGCATTTCTCTGCATCGGTTTCATATCCACGACAATGTACACAGTAACGTATTAAGTTTCTCTGTGCCTGCAGCGACGGAGATATGCCACCAGCCAGGTGGGCCTTCTTTTCCTCCGGGAGCCAGTTGGCGGCGGAATCCCATAGTTGGGATGATTACAACCATCACGAGGCTATACAGTATACCAAAGATTCTGCAACCATTGCTCATTGTCCTCGGTTCAGCGGGATTTGTGACCCTCACCTTGCTAACATCCCCCATCTGGCCTCCAGTATAACAGTTTGTTTATAGCTTCAGCTATGAAGGGTTTCTGACCACCATGTTGCTGGCTTCATTCAGTGCGGCCCCACATGAGTTGCAGGCGAGATCGACCTTCATCTTGCATTCTAATCAATTGGATCTACGGTTGGACTATCAGTCGCTGATATTCTATTCCGCAACGGATTCAACACTAGATATTCGACCTTTGTTGGATAGGCTAGCCTCACCTCCCCTAATGCGACAATCAGCTACCTACAGTTCCACAACGTCTACTATAACCCAAAGAGCGAGTCTTCGCAAGAGACTTTTATATACGCGCTGCATGGCACCTTCTTACATACGCTGGGCTTTTTGGTTATTGGATTCATCTGCACCTCAAGCATCAAACACTACAAGCTAAGATCTACAAAAATGATACTGAGAACAGGGCTAAAATGGGGCTCCTAACCAGCTTAAGCGTGTAAAATAATCTCCTATAAGCGGATGAGATGGAGCTTGCCTTGAGACATTATGTACAAAAGCCCTGACGGTCCCGAGCATCTAGAATTTAATCTGACCCGCCCTTATCATCTTCATATCGGGGGCAACAAAGTTGATTCCGCTTTCATCTCCACCAGCATTCGATACCTACATCCTTGAGGGGGTCCGAGGATGATGTTCAGCTGCCATCGGAATGGTGTACAAAGAGAAGCATCCGGATTTGAGCCAACGTTCCTAGGTCTCATTCCTCCCCGACCAGATCCAAGAGGGCTGGGATCAAGTTAGTATTGTGTCTGAGGTAGGAACACTGTGAAAGCGTCGCAAGACCTGTAATCAAATTGATGAGCTATCACAGGTGATAAAGGTGTTATTTTCGTCAGTCGAATGTGCCCTTCGGGGCAAATGTCGAAGAAAGCTTTCTAAAGACACAATTGGCAGCCCGGTTTGCGTAACTTTAGTGCGGATGAGCCAGCACCCCAGTTGAATAGTTAATGCCTTTGTACGCTTCATTGAGCCGGCTGTAGGGACACATCCACTTGCAGTCCAACACGTCAACTGTCTCCCTGCCCCTTGGACTCTGCACTGAGCCTCAACCGTTATCCAAGGCCCCTCGCTCTCACGATCCTGTGATCACAGAATAGCCTTGGGTCCTAGCTCCCTCAAAGCCTCGTTATGTTCAGAGCCGATGTACCTTGAACAAAGTGAGGTATAATGGTATCCCTCACCCTACCATGTATTGGGAAGCCAGAAATTCACGACAAGTTTATGATTACTATCCCCGTTACTATATAGATGTCCGCGAATATGAGCTTGATTATACCCTCGACAGCTATGGCTTCCGGTTTCATTTCTATAAAAAAGTAGGCAAAGAAAGCTTTTCTTGACCACAAAGAAATTAAACAGAAGTACTAGCCTTGAGACGGAGCAGCTAATAAAAAAAATATATGAATAGACTAAGATATCCGAATATGGAATAATGTGATTAAAAATGAACTCAACAAAGCATAGTATAGGAGCTCCTTGATTCGTGAATTTAAATTATATTACCTATTGTGTCCCAAAGGACGAAGTCTCTAGTTCCAGCCCTGTGACTCTATTTGTACCGTCTCTATTAATATCTTCCTACTTCGGAGCCAAGGCCTGCGTCCGTTACCACTTCGTAGACAAAGGCACCGGAAACGTCTTAAAGGCCAGGCGGCCTCGTGGCCTGTGAAGTGAGGTCAAATAGTACTATCGCTATAAGTGACCTCTGAGTATCCGTATAGTAACTTCTATCACGCTATTTGATTCGAACGAATACTAAAAGAGCGAAGCATGTGTCGCATGGGTTTTATTGATTACCGAGATGGAGGATGCGCTTGCGCTTGCGCGAGAGAACATTGAGGTGAGGATTTTGGTTTTTTCATCATGATGATCGTGACCAGATTGGACTGTTGTTTCCTATCGGAATCTCAAGGTTAGGGGGTAGCATGTGTGATCTCCTCCACTGAGCAGATAAAGACTGTCCCTTCGTGCTTGATCGACTATCTTTTTATCTCGAGTGATCCCTGGCGTAGTTACTACTGTCCTAGACAGGACACCGAATGCATCTTGACTTGAGGTTTAGAGCCTTGACAGGACTCTAAGTTTACATTCCATAGAGTAGACAAGAAACAGTCGAAAGAGTAACATCGGAAGTTTCTTCAATAGCCATGCGATCAGATAATACTACCCAGTACGTTATTGTACGCTGGGAACTGGATTGGCGATCGCTCCCACACGATCTTACTATGTCACATTTATGAGGTTAAACGATGCATAGGCATGTTTCAACCTTCCAGGTCAAACATTACTAGCCGCAGCGAGAGCTTCACGCCGTGTCTTGCTGTTCGGGTCGAAGTACGGCGTCTCGCCAATTCCCACAGCCCGATGACCCGTACGAGCACCTAACCCAGCGAAATCAAAGATTGCGCTATGATAAACACTGCGATTATCCCAGATCGCTTTAGATAGTTAGATACCCGTGATCACTCAAGCCAAAAGACAGGTGCAGGACTTACCAATGTCGTAGGGATTCTCCCACCGATGTCTGAGTTGCGTATCATGTTCTTCAACAATCATCTGGAGAAACCAATCGTGTAGCCGTCTGCTTTCATCCGCCGTTACATCGTTGATTTTCACAACATGGTTCCCAACGGCGAACAGACTCTTCCAACCGGTAACGGGATTGGTGCGAACAACCGGATGCACAGCGCTGAGCGATGTCCCAATGTTGTTCGGGGATCCACGGGGTTCCGAGTACAGCTTAAATCCCTTTTCCGCGGCGGTCACTGGGAGTCGAGTCTGGGCAAAGGAGGCAGTTAGGCCTTCGAGGAATTTCCGGTAGGCAGGGGAGATCTTGTCGTATATTTCGCAGGAGGAGGCCCAGATGGTATCTAGATGAGAAGCATCAGCACGTCAAATCTGGATGATCGGCGCTCGTAGTGGGGGTTCTGGAGGGCTCGAAGGCACATATATACCTCCGCCAGTCTCGGGTAGCTTGATGAGCTTTAGAATAGAGTAGTCGGCGGGGTTGGGCTCGTAGCTAGTATCGGTGTGCCAGCTGTTTCTGATATCGGCGGGTCGGTTCTTCCAAAGGTCCTCGGCAGGGTTGGCGGCTCTGTCGGTTGTGATGACGTTGAGCTCTGGGTCTTTGTCGAGGTTGTAGTTCGTTAGAGGGTGGATGTGCAATTTCGAGGACTCGGGTTTGCCTGTTAGCACACCCAGACGTTGGGCGAGCTCCTTTTGAAGCTCATCGGTGAGGTCGGTCTGCGCACGGAAAAAAACCACTCCACGGCGAGAAACTAATAACAGATGTTAGTACTAGGGTTGGGATATAACACATGAGGTTTATTTGCATACTGGTAACGGCTAAGTCGCGCAGAAGTTCGTCGCTGTTAGGAGCCTTCATCCAATCCACCACATGGGCATCAGGGAATTCAGTTCCGACTATTGGAGTGACATGGAATGATTTGTATTGATTCAAATGACCGTGTAGTTCCAAAGGCTCTCTGAGCAGCGAACCTTCAGTGACTTCTTTCTTGGGGCCACTTGGTACTGGGGGAGCAGTCTCAACGACGGTCATGGCGAAGTGCAAAGGTTTAGCTGATATGGGAGTAAGCCGGGCGATTGGAATTAACACTTCTTTTTCATCAGGGGAATTCTGCACTCTTAAATTCAGCCCAAATTGATCTCGCAACTATAGACCGTACCTCGTGCGTGACCGGATGTGCATATGGGGACGATATCTGGGCATCAAAGCATGGGGTATACGACCAACGAAAGAACCAAACGAAGTATAGCTCGCGTAGTAATTCCATCTAGATGCTTTCTTACGCATTCAGATGCAGCTTCCAAGGCGGGGTACTTTTAGGTATACGAAATGACTGTAGGGAAGTAAACCGGAATTAGTTGAGTATTGTGTGTTCTGTCTATCTCCAGGGTTGGCATGTATCTCATACGGGCCATCTCTACATGATACTAGCTATATATATTCTGGGCTCACGGTCATCCGAAGGCATTCCGAAAAGCTTTCCTGTGGTCGCACTCTTTCTTTCATATAAAATTCGACCAAACAATGGCAGACTTTTCTTCACGAGGACAAGGTCTCACACTTTAGAGAACGCACCACCTGATCCAACTTTTGAGTAAATGCCCTCATCTCCTCAACGGTGTTGTAATGTACTAAGCTTGTCCGAAGGATGCCATATTCAGGCAACCCGATAACATCATGAACAGTACGAGGAGACCAACAATCGCCCGTTATGATTCGGAAGTTTGATGTTTCATGAATGACCTCTGCAACCTTGTCAGACGCCAGTCCATTCACCGAAAAGCTAATCAAAGAAACCCGAGCTTTCGCGTCCGCCGTTTCACATCCATAAACTGTATATAGATCATCATTGGCGGTCAGATAGTCCAATATCTGTGCCGTAATCAGCTCTTCATGGGCGATGATAGCGTCCCAACCCACATTGTCGACGAGGTGGGTGATGATGGGCGTCACAGCATGCTCCAGCTCGATGCAGCTGTTGCCAAGTCCTAACCTTACATGCAGAGCTGTTGGGTCAAAAAAGTAGTGGTTCAGACTGGTCAGATATCGCTTTTGAACCCTTCGTCGAGCGTATAGTTGTGCAATATGAGGGCCAAAAACCTTGTACCAGCTAAAGACATAAAAGTCCACGTCTAGATCCTTCACGTCGATCGGGCGATGTGGAGCCCAGGCCACCCCATCCACGCAGATTAGAGCCTCGGGGATTGTATGAACCAGTTTTGCAATCTCCTTGATGGGCTCGATAGTCCCGGTAATGTTGGACACGTGCCCGCAGCAGACAAGCCTTGTCTTGGAGGATAGGAGGGGTCGCAGTGTGTCCAGGGAGAGCTTGGGATCTCTGTTGTTTCCTATGCCACCCTCTGGAGCCCACCACTTGATGGAGATACCAAGGCTCTGCGCCAAAGCAACCCAGGCAGTATTTCCAGCTTCGTGACAAAGGACCGAAACTATCATTTCCGAGTCGGTGTTCATGTTTGGTCGAAGGGAGTTGGTGAGTGTCCGTAGCATTCCTGTTGTAGAGGGGCCGAAGGCTTGATTCACCACAGGACAGAAGTTAGCAAAAGCATTGTAAATTTTTATCAATAGAGCCTTCGCTCTAGACAAACTGGCGAGGATAGGTCCACGTGTGGGTCGACTTTTACCAATTTCATCTGGGTCCGCATTCATGAATGAAGCTAGCTTCGCATATTGTGCCCTCCGTTCCTTCACATCAACCATACTTTTCGAGTCGAGCCCACGGAGGTTCATGTGGGGAGCGGACATAGTCCGAGCGATACTATGTGCTCATTTATTAGCGTTATTCTATTTCTCTCTCTCTCTCATGACAGCAATCCTGCAGTACCTTTCGATTGCACCTTTATAAACCAGAGCACCTGATCCATTGTTTAAGCACACGGCGCCTTTCTCAAGGCCTGGAAACTGCTTTCGAACAGTCTGCGTGTCGAAATGCTGGAGATGCTTGTTGATTGTCATGGTCATGGAAGGGGGTGGAAAGTGAAGCCAAAAAGAAGAGACAACAATCGATATCAGGTTCGATGATGTCGCAGGTTATAAAGATACTTTCGTGTGACTAGGCAGTTTCCAGTCGGCCAATTCAGCCCTAGTCGTTCCCAAGTCCTGCATTGAGATTGGGGGGATAAGAGCATGACCCTGGAACATGATATTTAAGGTCAGCTATGTTCTTCAAAAAGTTCATGAACCTGTTTCATACAACCTTCCCGGATCCAGGAGCCAAAACCGATCGAGCATCTCTTCTTTCAGACCCTTTCCCTTGAGTACAAAGACCTTTGGCATCTTCGTCCACTGGGTACGCTCACCACTTCCATATTCCCTCACAAAGGATGTTCTCACCGCCATCGGTCCACACTGGGACAATAAATTCCTGACGCGAGTTGAGCAACAATAAAGGCAGTTTTCGTTCTCCGGCTTAGCGGTTTGGCGTCTGTGCTTCGTGTTGCTTTGGACCTATCTCATTCCTTCAGTGGGAGAGGAGACCCACATACGCCTGAATTTATCCCAACAATCATGTATAAGTGGGTCTCCGCGGGGTTAAGCAGCAGTTGCATACCGACCTCATGGCTGGCTGAGCTGGATTTCTATTACGGTACTATGTTACCGAGGTACAATACCAGCTTTCACTGGAAATAATGTTGGAATCCGATCGTGAATAAATCGATTCAGAGAGTGTGGAGTCAGGAACCCCACCACTACGATTAGTCCTGGCCGTTTTTCAGTTGGACAAGGCCATGACTCTTCAGAGTCACCGCGATCGACCCCTGGTTTGAACTGACCAAGCCTTGGTCTACATGGGTTGCATGATGCTAAGACGAAGATAGCAGGTTACCATTCCTTCCATCAAATCCGGCGATACTTGGGTAGATTCGACAAAACACTTCACTGATCACGATCTGGAAGGCATTTACATGCACTATTTCTGCGGATGGTTTGCTATTCGTTTGCATTTCGGTGATACTATCTTGATGAGAAACTCCTTTTTTCTTCTTCATTGGTCACACGGAAGTCCCTCCAGAGCTGGCCTTATCACAACATCCAACAACTTCTTACTGGATACTACACTATGGTTGATCTACAGAAACAGAAGACATTGATCAAACATTGAATCGAATGAGAATAGCGTGCCAATCCTGGTACTAAGACTAAACGGTTTGGGTCGTGGCACCAAGATACCCATTACGACCAGTCAGCATAGCCCCGTGCTGCTTAGCATCCAGGCTTGCCTCGCGGAACAGAGCATATTTCTGATTATGCCACTCGACGCTGTTCATCTGCTTTCCGTCATGGGAGGTGAACTTCGCATCGAACTCTGGGCGTAGGAAGAAGATGCAGGAGAACTTGTCGAGTCCTTCCGGGTTCGCTGGTGGTACAACACGGTGGAGGTTCGAAGCCAGTGCACCGTTGGATAGAAACCGCAGTGAGTCTCCGACGTTGACAACTGCATGTCCGGGACGAGGTTTGATATAGTACCACTGCTCAGTCTGGGGTTCGAAGACTTGCAAGCCTTCATTTTTGGTGAACACAACAGTCAGGGTTCCCATATCGGTATGTGCCATGTTTCCAACCTTCTCGGCGCTGCTGCCCCACGGTAGGTAGTTAAGCATAGCCATGTTAGCAGATGAGGGAGCATCCTTGCGGTGACAATCCTTCAAGTCATAAGATAAGTTGAGAGCTTTTGACAGGGTAGAGAGAATACACTCGGTGTATCCGTGAACATCTCCCATCCAAGCCTTAATGAGAGGCAAGTTCTCCTCAAAGGCCTGAGGAAGTTCCAATGTGTCATTGCCCCAGAGGCCATTGTGATGGATCTGAAAGTATTCCAGTTAGGTCATTCCATGGTGGTTAACCCGATCTTCCCGACAATCATACCGAAAAGCTTTCATAGCCATCCTTCTTTTCTGCGAATGGTCCGACAGAGCAGCCAGCTCGCTTATAACTGTTATGAAACATGTCAGAGACTCCGTTGACGGCACGCGCAGGGAAAGCTAGTAAGCAAAACGTACCCTTGAAGTCTCGACGGCAGATGCTTTTCGGTGCTGTACTGCTCTTTCTCTTCCAGTGAAAGCTTGAAAACTGACCTCCCAACGGCGATGAGTTCATCGGTCTGTGTCAAGGTCTCGCAAGTCGAAGGATCACGAAAGTCGAGATAAAAGAACCCCTTTTCTTTGCAGGCAGACACGAGATCATTTGCAGTGTCGGCATCTCCTTTCAGCAGCCCGGCTAGTGAGATCGATTTAAGGTCCGCCTGTTGAGCAGTTTCGCAAGATGCCATATTGAGAGCCTCAGTTGGCGAGATGTAAAATCGACAAAAGCTGAATATAATATCGACTAAATGATGAGCTTCACAGAGGTAATTCTAATCAAAGTTGGGCCATTTCCAGGTGCTTCAGATGTTCGAATTTATGCACATTATAGAGTGGGGACTTCTACCCAGCTTGATATCTATGACTACGTCAATGATTCCTCGCATGTCACAATGATTCAAGGACTGCACTTCGCACTTGTTTTGGTAAATCGAATCACGTATGGTTTTAATCGTACATCTGCAGTATAACTGTCGCAGTCAAATTTACCAATTGGGATGCTTCTCAGCGGCCGTTCCGTAATGGCGGCCTGCACCAATCGATCTGTATGCCCCGCAAGATTAAGATCTATGCACAGAGGAGTGATACGTGCGTAGGCCATCAACATTTGAGCTCCTAGTTTCTGACATAAAAAGAGACATGAAGCGCGAGATAAGCTTCAGTGACTTGAAAACTCACATCAGTCACCCTCATGACAGTCCCAGCCTTCGTCGAAAGCACAGTCCGTAAGGAAACCAAGATGCTCAACACAAAAGACTACAATGCCTTGAGCCTCGCTCAGCCTACGAATTTCAAGGCAATGCTGAACTCTGGGCAATTTCTTTGGGGAACCGGCTGCCGGATTCCCCATCCAGAAGCCGCACGCATCATTGCTGCAACGCCGTATCATTTCTGTTTCTTGGATGCAGTATGTATATTTCTACTCTGGATGATCGGTCTCTACCGTAGCATGATAATTGCCTATTGATGCACGGAGTAACAGGAACATGCACCTCTCAACGCAACCCTGCTTGTCAGCCTTGTTCGGACAATCCAGTACCAGTCGAATGGCTCCATGGTACCTTTCGTGCGAATACCAAGGTGCTCTCCGGAATTGTACAACTATGTCTTAGGGGCTGGAGCAGGGGGCGTCGTGATGCCTCACATTCAGAATGCCAAACAGGCCGAGGAACTCGTTCGCCTGTGTCGGTTCCCCCCAATGGGCGACCGCAGTTTTCCTCCTGCGGCCTTGATTGGCGAGCAGCAAAACCGGACCCCGAGAGGTCAAACCACCTATGATGTATGGGACCGCCATGTAGCCGTATTTTGCCAGATCGAAGACCTTGAAGGGCTGGAAAACGTCGAAGAGATCTGCAGAGTCCCTGGTGGTCCGTGGCCCATTATTCCATTCACGAGCATCCCATATCTGCATGATCGAAATGCTAATCCAACTCATCTCGTTACAGTCGACGGTCTTTTCATTGGTACCGGGGATTTACGAATGTGCATGAAGCTATCCCATGGATCTCTCGACGGTGACGAGCCAATATATCTTGCAGCCCTGAAAAAGATCCGCGATGCAGCCAAGGCGAACAATCTCCCAATCATGGGGTTCGGCATCTCTCCCGCCGCCCTCCAGCTTAGAATTGATATGGGTTGGAATGCGTTCATAATTCATGGGGACATTGATGCTATTTGCACATCGGCCACTGATTCCCTGCAAACGTATACCACTGCGGCGTATGGAAGGAATGGCCACCAAGACGAAAGGGAAAACGGTGAACCATTGGCCAATGGGGCACGCCCCTTGGATGATGTGGAGTGCAGGCAATCGAATTTAACTATGACAGCGAAGTCATTGATACAACCGAGGTTGGAACAATCAGCTTAGTCTACACATTTCAAGAAATGGATCATCTGAGAGCTGGGCTAGATGGCACGGTAACCTGAGTGATGTAAACTGTGAAAATTAGGACAAGCTTCAGGCATGAAACAGGGCCCAATCGTTCTCCAGTATGGAAGGTTACACATATGCATACGAAGGCCTCAATTACCCTTGATATACTGCGGATTCCCGGGTGGGAGGTTCCAACCTGGATCACTTTTCACCCGTGTCCAGCCCTTGAATCTTCACATAGGCGCTACTTTGTACATTTCGATATACTCTGCACTTTTCTGAAGGTCAAACGCAACTTCATACATCCCTTTTACCATTTGACCACTTAGCCTTGGATCTCATTGCCAAGAAAGAAAGGAAAAGAAAAGAAAAATGGCCAGTCTTGAAAATGATGTCAAGGCGCTCCTTGCTCAACAGCTTGAGGTGCCCATTCACGAGGTACGGAAGTATTCTAAATATCAAGGGAGTAGGCTTGAGAGGTAACACCTTTCTAGGTGACCACAACGGCGGACTTAAAGAAGGATCTGACGGTGAATGATCTGGGAAGGTCGCGGATGATAAATGCAATTCGCGAGGTTCGCCATTCAAGATATCCGACTTGTAGTCCGACTCTCTCACTAATGGTCTGTGTAGAGATTCGACGTATATATTGAGGAGGAAGATACGGATCAACTTAACACAAGTATGTCGAACATTGACTGGTTTGAAGGTCTACAGCTAACCGCCGACTCGCGTTTGCAATAGCTCAAGATGTCATCAAGTATGTGGAAACAAAGCTGTGGTGGTATAGTCTGTAGGAAGATAGGAAATGAAGGTGCTCTCAAGAGGTCCTAAGGGCCGTTCTCGTCCAACCACCCATTATTTCAAGTGATTGGAATACCGTTTTCTAGATGTACACAGACTTTTGTGACCTCATGAAATAAGAAAAAAAAAATAAAATAAAATAAAAAAGAAATTGCCTGAGACTGTGCAAGCCCAAGAATGTTGGACGCCGTAGCCGTGGTTGGTCTTCTACCGAGATCTCAGACACGCAGTAGTCTATGATGGTCAACTTGAGTCTTCTCTTTACGCGATCAGTTTCCAACATATTTATGGCCCGTCGCATCTGCCTTTCACATCCCACACTTTCCACCATATCGGTACCCTTCCAAACCCTCGTTCTCTACCTTTCCTGATTGTAGCCATCCCAAAGCCATGACAATTCAGGATACCCCAGCATTCCCAGATGATGTCCTATTTAGGAGGCTAATCAATATCGCAGTCGAAAGAGACAGCAAAACCATTGTTGATGATTATAGTACTGGCACACAGTTCGGCTATCGTCAAATCCTCCACGGGATTGCGAAGCTTCAACAGACGTTGCAAGGACTCCTGCATCGATCTGAATCTCGGAAGCCTGGTAGCATCTACGTTGCTCTGCTTGCGCCAAATGGATATGAGTTTATCGTTGGAGTCATCGCCGTTCTGGCGGTCGGTGGAGTGGTTGTTCCAATGCGTGAGTTATGCAGTAGGACGGACAGTGGGATGAAAACCGCTAACAGCTTCATCCACAGCGACCGGTGCGCTGCCCGCCGAAGCAGCGTATATCATCCAACAGTGCAATGCGCAGGTCATGATTGTTAGCAGAGAGCTTACTGACTCTGCGACGCAAATTCAACAAGAAGTTAAGATTCCATCGATCAGTATTGAAGGCAACACCCATACCGCGACTCATCTCCCTCCCGCTAAATCCTACCGACTCGACCCCACGCTTGCAGTATCCGAAGAGACTCCGAGTATTTTGTTCTTTACCTCGGGGACGACTGGCCCCCCAAAGGGTGTCCTCCATTCCCGTCGCACGATCAATAAGTATGCCCGTATGGAGACAGAGCCAGCGACGAACGACGAGATCTGCATAATTCCGAGAGGAGCATTTTGGTCGATTTATTTCACAAAGCTGTTCCAGATGCTTCTCGCTGGGGTGCGCGTTGAGATTCAGAACTTTGGACGCAATTACAATCTCATTTGGGACAGGCTTCGGGAACAGGCGGGAACGAAGATCGTTTTGTCTCCTACCTTTTGGTATGGTATGATGTTGCACTATGAAAGTCATATATCGAAGTTGCCAGAGAAGATGATTCAAGACTACATTGACGGTGTGCGATATCTGCGAGACGCGTGTGCTACGGGCGCCATGCCTTCAAGTCGGGTCAAGCAGTTCTGGCAGGAAATGCGCGGTGGAAAGCCACTGAAGGTGCTCTACGGGTCTACGGAAACGCAGGAGATAGCTATGTGGGATGGGGCAATAGGGAGCGAAGAGGTAATGCGCCACAATATGAGATCGATATAGTAGCTGACATGGCTATCGATGATACAGGCTGACTTGGGAACCCCCTTTCCGCATGTGACTATGAAGCTGTCCGAGGGGGATCAAGGGGAGCTTCTTGTCAAGACTCCATCTATGTTCCTTGGGTATATCTCTCTTTCAATGCATCGATCTATGAACCAAAGTGCTAATGTCATCGCCGGGAATATACTAGGTACTTGAACTCTCCTGATGCTACGGCAAAGCGCCTGGATGCAGAAGGGTTCTTCAGAACGGGCGACCTAGCAACCCTAGAAGATGGTCGATTTATATTCAAAGGAAGAGCAAACATGGATTGTCCGTATACCTGCTCCAGAATCGCCCTAATGAAGATCCTTGTCTAACTCCATCTCGAGTATAGTGTTCAAATTCTTTACTTACAAAGTTCCTCGAATGGAGGTCGAAGCTAAGCTAACCGCACTGCCTTACGTGTCGGAGGGATATATCTTGCCAGTCCAAGATCCACAGTGCGATACCCGAACAGCTGCACTTGTACGATTCCGTGATGGCTACGATAAGATCGACTTGGGCTCTCTGCGGAGAGATCTAGCCCACGACCTACCAGCTTATCAATTGCCTACCGTGCTGAGAAATTTGAGGGAGGATGAAACTGTGCCACGAACATGGTCTGATAAGACAGCCATGATGAAGGTAATCCAGATGTTCTTCCCACAAGACACCGAGGACAAGATTTGCGGCGATGCGACGGAAGTGATGGATGTTAGCGGTTTCATGAAAATGAAAACCACAAAGTTATGGGAATTGTCCGGAATCCGATAGCAGCCTGGCGCGAAGCGTTGACAGATTATGACATTCTTTACGGTAGCCTAATGATTATCATGTTGATAGCTTCAATGCTACACTAGAAATCTTGGTCACCATTGTTCATGCTCGTTAGCTCAGACACCACTAATCTACACTGGTCATGGCTTGAGCTTTCCAACCTAGGATACAATGCGGAATCTCATCTAGATGGTTTTAAAGGAGCTGTTGACTAGTTCGTCGATGGAATCCTTGATGATTCCTAGTGCCCGCTCAATCTCACTCTCCGTGATGACGAGAGGAGGAGCAATGCGAATGACGCCTGTTCGGCTGGATTTGAGCTATATCGCCAATTAGCATGAGCGTTCCCCTGGAAGGTGATGTTACTGACCAAAAGCCCCTTCGCCTTCATGAGCTCGCACAGCTCTATGCCAGTGTGTCCGTTGGCCTTGGTTTGGTCAATGACAAAGGCGTTGAGCAAGCCCCGGCCACGAACCGTCTCGATAACGGGGGTCTGAGCCTGAATAGCTTTCAGACCCGCTCTAAGAAGGTTTCCAAGATGCTCAGCCCGCTCGACCAAGTTTTCCTCCTCAACAACCTGGAGAGCACGCATAGCAACTGCCGCCCCCAGCGGATTCCCACCGTAAGTCGATCCATGCGTGCCGGGCTCGACCGTGAGCATCACATCATCGTTAGCCAAGGCGCAGGAGACGGGGTACATGCCACCGGTCATAGTCTTTCCCAAGATCACCATGTCGGGTTTGATCCCGCTCCAGTAATGACCGAGTAGCTTGCCCGTTCGTGCAATACCAGTCTGGATTTCGTCGCAGATCAACAAGACGTTGTGCTTGTCACAGAGCGCTCGAGCCTCTCGGAGGTAATCATCATCTGCAACTATAACACCCGCATCTCCTTGGATTGGCTCGATCACAAATGCAGCCAGGTTGAAGCCCGCTGCCTCGAACGCCTCCCGCAATGCCGCCTTATCGTTGTACGTGATCAACTTGTCGGTCCCCGGGATTGAGCAACTAATATTAGGCACCAACGGGCCATAGTTTTCACGCGACATATTATCCGAGGCTAGGGAAATTGATGCGAGCTAAACAGGCGCCGTGTTAATGAGACACTTGGCAGTATTGCGAGTTCCGTCATGTTGGTACGTACTGTTCGTCCATGATGGTTTCCCGCGGCACCTAGAACAATAGCCTGGTCCCGAGGCACACCCTTGACTTTGTAAGCCCATTTCCGTGCAACTTTAATGGCCGTCTCTGAGGCTTCTGCACCCGTGCTAGAAGGTAGGGCTCTGTCATAGCCAAATAGCTTGGTCACCATTTCGGCAAATTTGGGGTATACATCATTGTGAAAGGCACGAGAAGTAAGCGTCAGTCGCGAAGCCTGCTCCACAAGGGCAGCTACAAGCTTTGGGTGGCAATGTCCATGATTCAGAGCGGTGGAGGCTGAGTGGAAATCAAGATAGTGATTTCCCTCCGGGTCCCAGACAGAGGCTCCTTGGGCGCGGGCGAAGACAATGGGAAGGGATTGGTAGTTCTTTGCTGAAAAGTTCTGCTCAGCAGTAAGGGCAGCCTCAGTTGTCGTAGCACGATTTGAGGGCGTCATATTCTCACCAGTATGCTCGTTCGATACCATTATGAGACTTGCAGGGTGGAACGTGCTGGGAAAATACAAGGAATTCTCCGATTTTGGCAGATGTGAGATGATTTAGAGGACGCAACGGAAATATAAAGCTCACGAGGAAGGAAATAATATTCTGGCAGCGGGCAGGGACTGAGACTTTTGAGGGGGTAGGCCGACCTGCATCATGTATATATATAACCTTGGTTTTTTTTTCCCCCCACGATATGCACGGTGATAGATTTGTACCTCTGGTATCCAAGGTTGGTAATCAATCAGATGCATCTAATGATCGGCCTACACCGGGATTCAGTGGTCGTGCTCCTGCAGGCACAAATGTTATGAGCAGCTCAGCGTTTTCATCAACGGATAGTAGGAAACTAGGAGTGATCGGGATGAAGTTCTACCGAGCTCCCTGAGTCCTGACAGAGGCTAGACAAAGCGGACAGCTTTGTGTACCTGAGGCCCTCCACTTCTGTTGCAGATGTGGACAAATTTGTCAACTAGTGAGCATAGTCAAAGATATGCACTACCGCCGAATTGCCTACTGGAGCAAAATGCTACTCGTAATATGGTGTCTCTAGAGTGGGGAAATATTCATACTAGTATCAAAGTAATATTTAAAAATACCTTAGATTAAACTTGATAGATTCTCTCCTCGATCATTTTGTTCATACAATGAGTCTATTTCTTGAATTGTAATATTGTTATTATTCGGCTCTAGGATGCCATGGCCGGTGCACACCCCCCTTTGTCCAGCTCCTGGGTTTATTACAACTCATGGACATGACCGACAGGTTGGCCAGCCCAGCTCAGCCAGCCTGATACCTCCATGTGAGTGTCTCCTGCACGTGTGATTGGGCATAGTATTACCAAGGGGCCTGAACACCTAATGCTGCATGCAAAAAAACACGGTACTGTTTTGTCTGTTACTACTTACAACAACTGACGACTGTGAAACCTTACAGAAAAAACCGGCTAAATAATCTGTAAAATAATAATCCATAGTTACAGTAATAATCAATAATACATTGTTAATAATTTCAAAAATGTAGACAAAGAGCTTTACCAAAATGATTAATAAACCTACTTAGAACTTCAAACTGAATTTTATATAGTTTATACCCGGTGGATAAGTTAATAAATTAATACCGTTTTCATATTGTTATTTTAGTCCTGAGCCCCACCCCCCCCTTACACGCAGCACGGGGCCGTTTCTTCCCGCGATGGTTTACCGCCGTTAGCAGTCCGGCCTTCCTTACAGCCATCTTGGGCACGTTCTGTGCCTAAGGTCGTTTCGGATAAGATCTCCGCTACAACCGTTGGAATAATGGAGCTCACGTGGCTCAATCATATTTTAGATAAACCGCCTGGTGCGACCGTAATCATGAACCTCATGACACCCTGCCTGGGTATATTTCCACCATCATAAACGGCTCCCAACCGCCGCCTTCTCCCCACCGGTATGCCTGAGAGATCAACAATGTATACCGAAAGGCAGGGATCCCGGGGGACGGCATCATGGATATCCTCGCTGTCACGATGGAATAAAGCTACGTATAGGAGCCACAGCACATCGGCAGATGAAGCGGAGAATGAAGACCCGGAAAGAGTCCCATTTTTGCAACCATCAGATCGGTCACTGCGAAGTGATGCCGACAAGAGATCTCCCCATAATCCTATTCCAAGTGCATTTGCGGTTACTATAACCGCCTGTATCGTTATGCTAATATTGGACATCGCATCTTCGGTTCCAACGGCGCCTCGAATGGTGATTTTTGAGGACATTATTTGTCGTAACCACTACGCAGCATGGTGGGATATTTCGAAGCTGGGGGACTGCAAAGTGAAAGCGGTTCAGGGTGAGCTCGCTTTGATAAATGGATGGAAGGAAACATTTGAAAAGATTCCTGGTAACCCGTACCTCCCCGGGCTATGAACTGTCAGCTCACATTTTCTGACCGTGGGAATTCTCATTCAGCCTTGTTGGTGTCAATACCTTATGGAGCCTTAGCGGATCGTATTGGACGTAAGAAGGTTTTGCTCCTTGCCCTGACCGGATGTTTGCTTTGTGATACATGGGTGGCAATAGTCTGTGTGTTTTAAATTAACCCTTCTCCTCGGCTACTCAAGAATGTCATTTAACAGATGCAAGGTCTTTTCCCACGAGTCTTCCCCCTTCGCGCAGTATGGGTGTCTGGTCTATGGCAGCTAGTTGGAGGAGGTGGCGCATTGGTCATTTCCATGTGCTATACACTGATAGGTGATGTTTGTTCTCCTGAGAAGCGGTATGTACCATGAGCACCCCCCGTTTTCTTTCGCAGAATGACTAGTTGACACGAGCTCGAGCATAGGACCACTGCCTTTTCTCAACTATACGCTGCTGTGCTCATCTCGGAGTTGATATCTATTCCACTGGGTTCTGCTCTTATCTCACTCGATCCGTGGATACCAGTCCTGGGATCTCTGGGTTTCATGGCCCTGGGAATTCTTTTTGCGCTGCTATTTGCGCCCAACTTCGTCAACTCCGCTGCAAAGTCCCAAGATTGTGAAAGGGATATCCAGAGCCAGGGCCCGAATTCTGTGGCTCCGGGCAAGATGCGGGATCGGTTAAGTTACACTTGGGCCAAAGTAGGCGATAATTGTCAATGGATAACTAGGGACGTCTGCTTGATGCTTGGTGCCTTCTTCATGTGCCAGTTGAGCCGGCAGGGTTCCGGAATACTTCTTCAGTACAGTTCCTTTAAGTTCAATTGGGGATATGCAAAGGTGATGACCCTTTGGAGATGATAATTAGCCTAGTTCCGCACAAGAGCTAACCATACAATGTAGGCCTCGTATCTCATTTCCCTTCGTTCCGGGATAAACCTGGTGGTCTTAGCTACACTAATACCCGCTCTCAAACGACTGTTTACCAAATTCTGGAGGACTCGCCAAACACAATCCGACAAATACATTACCTTGATCAGTGGCTTGTGTCTAGCTCTTGGGTCGTTTATTATCTTCCTCGCTGCTTCCCCTGGATTTCTGATCCTGGGGCAGATTGTCTCTTCTATCGGATTTGCTTTCGCGGTTACTGCCCATAGCCTCCTGACTGCTATGGTCGATCCACGCCATTTGGGCCTTGCGAATACCGGAGTGACGGCTACGAATTCTGTTGGCCACATGGCCGGAGGGCCGCTGCTGGCGACCATATTTCAGTGGGGGTTACAAATGGGGGGCTTCTGGGTTGGAATTCCCTTTCTATTCACCGCGGCTCTGCTCTCGATTGCTACTCTAGCGGTATCTATTTCCAACGCGCCATGATGTACTACTGTGTACCAAGGTTCCCTGGAGACCACGACTAGCAACAGGAAACACAACCTCTAGACCAATTTACGTCATGTATATAGATAGATCCATGAAATTGCATTTCAAATACACACGGGCATTTCAACAAGTTAACAGATCGTAAAAGAAGATTGATGGAGCCTACAGGGGAGGATGTGTGTACTCAGTGGACTCGAGTGCCCGCAAAGATTACTAGTATTTTTTAACAGCGAATGGCTGATACTCACTCCACTTTCATTGACACCTTCCAGCTCGAGATAGAATGGATATTCGACCACCAATCGTATGTGTCTTCCGACGCCCATAGATCGTTTTCACCCCCACTTAATGACTAATGCATACGCAGACAAACAAAACAAGTGAAGTCGCATTCTCCCAAGCAATGACCAGGATATAAAAGCATTCGCTTTCCCGCCCCAAAATTATCGCAACCCTCATATCCAAATCAAACCTACAAAAGAGAAAAGACAGAGATGGGTCCAATAACCCTCTACTACTCCCCAGGAGCTTGTTCCTTAGCGCCCCACATCCTTCTCCAAGAAAGCGGGCTGGAATTCTCCATCCACAAAGAGAAAACGGGCCAATTCACACCAGCACTCTACGCTTTGAACCCCAAAGGCAAAATTCCCGTCCTTGCTCTCGACAACAACACAATCATAACCGAGAACCCAGCCATCATGAATGCGATCTCAACCCTCGTACCGGAGAAAAACCTATTCGGAAAGACGCCTTGGGACGCTGTCCGTGTGTATGAATGGTTGACGTGGCTCTCCGGTACACTGCACGGGCAGGGCTTCGGATTGTTGTTTCGATTCCGCCGGTACACAGATGATGAAGGGCAGTTTGAGGGGCTGAAGAAAAGGGGGATGGCCATCGTGACAGATTGTTTTGAGATTATTGAGCAGAAGTTGACTGAAGCTGGTGATGGCCGTTTTGCTGTGGGGGGTGCATTTACGGCGGTTGATGCTTATTTGTTTGTTTTTCATCGTTGGGCCTTGGGATGTGAGATTGATATGCCGGCGCTGTATCCCAGATATACGGCTTTGTATGAAGCCGTTGGAGGCATGGAGGCGACGAAGAAGGCCCTCGCTGCTGAGGGGCTTTAAATTGTTGTTTCAATGCTCCCACTTAGTCCGAAACTATCTTGACCGAAGTTTCGATGCTGTCAAGGAAACAGAAATTGATCATATCTTGACTTTAATCTCACTTGTAGACCGCTAGAGAAGTTACTAAGACAAACCTACCGTCGGCATTACTGGTGCTGGGTCGACTTCATTCGAGATAAAACAAACCTACTACGAAGCGCCATCGCATGCTACTGAGAAGGAATGTCGGTCAGGCATTTCTCAGAGTCCACTGAAGATACTGGAACCGTGTAAAGTAGAATACAGGGGTCAGCCAGTTGTTTTATAATAGCTCACTACGGCCCCGTTCGCACAACTTTTAGCTCTACGCTAACCCCATATGTTGTGTCGTACGGCAAGCCATTGCGGCCAGTCCGCATTTATATATTTTCCTATAGTTTTTGGTCAGATATACTCACTGCTTTGTTGACTGCTTTAGTCTACTTAGTCAGAATCCGAAGGTCTTAGCTGAGTTTTTTTAGGGTCCCAGCTCCGAAAGAGTTAGGATCTAGTATCCGGATTTTAGAAATTATATACATACCTCTAAAATAATCAAACCTGTCTATTGTATTTTATCCGGATTTTTTTATACTACATCCTGATTTTTTTTATATTAAATCCTGTTTTTTTTTTAAAAGTTGGGACCCCAAAACTCAGCTAACTAGTTATTTAGATTTTCAGATTCTGACTAAGTAGACTAAAGCAGCAGTTAACAAAAGTGGTGGTAAGGATTGTAATTTGTAGCCTCTGGTTTCTGCGGCATTTCAACAGAAAGCGCCACGCAATCGATACAACCCAACCAAACTAAGGGTATATAAACTAGCAAAAGTCCCGGCAAGTCACTGCAGACAGTTGATGTCTTTCGTGATTTATCTACCATACCATCTCTCGATTCTCTGCAAGACTTCACACAACCCCCATCATCCCCTACAGCACAATCAATGGATATCCCTGATAAATGTACGGTGTTGGTGGTAGGCGGCGGACCGGGGGGTTCGTATGCTGCTTCGGTGCTCGCTAGAGAAGGCATTGATACGGTGCTCCTGGAGGCAGACGAGTTTCCGAGGTGAGGTTTCAGCTCGATGTTATTAGACAGGGGGCTCACTGTAAAGCCAGATACCACATTGGAGAGAGCCTCCTGCGGACTACGGGGTCTTTTCTTCAGTTTATCGATGCTTATGACAAATTCGAAAGCCATGGGTTCAGACCAAAGGTTAGATCAGTTCAACTGCCCTGAAGGTCATTGAGAGACGGACAACTGACGCCTGGTGAACGAAAGAACGGTGCTGCATTTAAATTCAACAGCAAGCCCGCCGCATGTAAGAAAGGATTCCTGCGGTTCAATCGTCCCAGGCCTCGCTGACTGAACAAATAGACTCCAACTTTCTTCAACATGGTCAACACGCATGGAATGTGGACCGATCGGAATGCGATGACCTCATGTTTAAACATGCCCGAGAATGTGGCGCAAGGACCTTCGACGGGGTTAAAGTCCAATCCATTCAATTTTGGCAGGCATTCTGCCACGACGAGAAGGTAAATGGCGAGCAAGCGCACCTTGGAAAGCCAGTCTCTGCTTCGTGGATTCGCAAAGACAAGACCACCGGCACCATTCAGTTTCAGTACCTGGTGGATGCCTCTGGCCGAGCGGGGCTGGTCAGTACTAAATACATGAAAAACCGTAAGTTCAATGAGGGGCTGAAAAACGTTGCTTCTTGGGGTTACTTTGAGGGTTTTGAAATGTACGGAGTCGGCACGGTTGCTGAAGGTTGCCCCTACTTTGCAAGCTTTCCAGGTATGTCCAAAGTTCGCCCTTGCCTTACCACTCAGCTGCGGAGACAACCTAACCAACAATTATAGATGGGTCGGGCTGGGTATGGTTCATCCCCCTGGGGGAGAATAAAGTCTCTGTGGGAGTCGTCATGGAACAGAAAAGTGCCACTGCCAAGAAGAAGCTGATGGAGTCCCCCTCTTCTCGCGAATGGCTTTTGGCGCAGGTCCAGGAGGCGCCCGGAATAGGCGATCTTCTTGCAAAAGCCACTCTTGTTTCTGACGTGAAGAGTGCTTCCGACTGGTCCTACACTGCATCCACTTATGCCAGCACAAACATCCGGATCGTTGGAGACGCTGGGTGTTTTATTGACCCACTCTTTTCATCGGGGATTCACCTGGCGCTCACCGGGGCGTTCTCGGCCGCAGCAACTATTTGCTCCTCGATTAGGGGCGACTGCTCGGAAAAGACTGCAGCGGACTGGCATTCGAAGAGAATCCAAGAAGCGTACGCAAGGTTTTTGCTCGTGGTGGCGAGCACGTATGGGCAGATCACCGGAAAAGAAGCACCGATTCTCAATGATGAGGGCGAGAGCGACTTTGACAATGCTTTTGAATTAATCCGTCCTAGTAAGTCACCATTGACCTGATATTGCTGTTCCTCCAGGAGCAAGTCCTCTTGTCTAACGTGATATGCGTGACAGTCATCCAGGGGTCCGCGGAAGAATCTACGGGAAAGGGCGCGCCAGAGGATGCTTCCGAGGCGGTTGCATTTTGCATGACAGTTATCCAAAAGGCGCAGACTCGATTGGAAGACATCAGCATTGGCGATAAAATTATCAGGGCGGCTATGCAGCCAGATACTGGATCATTAGGCGGTAACGATATTGATGGGATGGTGATCCACGCTGAACGCGGTGCTTTGGGTCTTGTAAAGATGTAACGAGCTGGACCCTATCGCTGTCATTCAGCAGACCAAATTTGAATATCAAGAATTGGAATATATGAGAATTGCAATCAATCCCGAGTTCCGTAATACGAAGCGATCGGCTTGCAACACACGCTAATTGGGCCTTATGCACGCAATTTCCGCTCCTCGCCTGCCGAACCCACCTAGACACGAATCTGGTAGAAAATTCAGGTCTATGTGGGGCTGTCATTTATCTGGGGGAAAGCCTTGCTTTTTCTTTTGCTTTTCCCGAGGCTGAGGAAGAGGATCCGTGTGCAAAGAGAGGAAGATTATGACTTACGCCGACTCAGTGGACACAGCAGCAGCAAGTCTATATTTGATATCCATACAGCGTAGAGAAGCAAGCGAAGAGAAAAACGGTGACAATACCAGCCCATATTGTTTCCTTCTTCGACATGCCTGGCTGGTTCCATTCCATGACTAGGGTTCTCCTCACAAAATGTAGAGCCAGGTTGCGACTCGTGAGTATACTCGTTTTATCCTTGAGCTTCACTATCCTATTCGTTCAATCAACCTTTTCAGACAGCGGAGTATTTCCAAATGTACATAATGCAAAAGAGCTTCTGCGGTCACTTACAACAGGGGGGGGGGGTGGGGGTGTTTTTTATTTTATTTTATTTTTTTCTTCGGAAGCGGCTGGGGAGAAGAGTCTCTAAATTACGCATTTTCATCTGAAAAATCGAACTTCTCGCAGCACAAGTATAACTACATAATCTTCCTTCCTCCGCTATCTTAAACCGTCCTACAAAACCAGGGATGTCAAGTGAGAGTTTTGATATTTACAAAATCAACCTTGGAGTATGCCTTCGACAGTGGTTCATCCTCCCTGCTCCCATGATGCTATGGGCTCAGAAAAGACCAAAATGCCTGTCGCCGAGAGCCCTCACAATGTTCAAACAACGTTGACCTTCAGTAAAGAGAACGAAGACGGTTCTGCTCCACCTCCAATGTACATTGGGAAACCGGAAAGCTACAAGAGGCCGACCACTACTCTTCCTGCGACGATCCATGATATTAGCGGCCATGAACTCGACTATACACTTGATAGTCATGGATTCCAATTCTATACCCACGAAAGCAAATTGAAGGATTTTCTTGATGAGGAGAGGATTAGAGCAGAGTACTACCCAGAAACAGAGCAGCTGCTTCACGACGTGTAAGTAAACCAAACCTCTTTGAACCTAGGAATAAACATATAAAAATAAAACCAAGCTGAGTAGTACCGGTGCCACTCGGTTCTGCGTCTTTGACCACACCGTCCGTCAAGCCTCACAAGACTGGACGACTGAGAGAGATGCCCGTGGTCCCGTCCAACGTGTCCACATCGATTCGTCTTACGCAGGGGCCGAGGCCAGAGTCCGCTACCATTTTCCCGATGAAGCAACAGAGCTTCTCAAACACCGCTACCAGATGATCAGCGTCTGGCGTCCGATCAAGACCATTCTGAAAGACCCACTGGCGGTCGCAGATGCACACTCCACGCCAGAATCGGATCTTTTCCCTGTCAAGATTCATTTCCCGGACCGAGAAGTGGAGGGGTGGGCCGTGAAAGCTGATCCACAACTCAAGTGGTACTATCGCTACAAACAACCCCCGGACATGGTCACTTTGATCAAACTTTTCGATTCCAAGCTTGACGGTAGGGCGCGCCGGGTGCCCCATACTGCTTTTGTGAATCCTGCGACAGAGCATGAGGCACCTAGGGCAAGTATCGAGCTGAGGGCTCTTATCTTTCATCCTGATGACCCTAATTAACCTTGCCTCACGGGGTGGGATCGCGCTTTTCGTTGTGGAGGTTCTGCGGATTGTGCGGATGTGGTTGCCAGTTATGATGTTTTCTGTGACGCATCTCTGGAATATGGGACTTCGTCCCTTGGCCATCGCCATGCTCCTGGAATGTACGTAATGAGAGAGGATTGCAGTGAGATGAGATGTTTCTGCAGAAGCCGGCAACTGTTCCTGGCTCAAAGCCCCAGTGGGCCAGGACGACATCGGCCTACTTTAGGAGTGTTATGCTGAGCCCTCAGTGAAGCTTTTGTGAAGATGATTGAATTCTCGATTTTTCGAATAGATCTTACAGTTGCCCTTGCAACTGGCCTAAGAAATGGATACGCAGATACTCTTATTTAGCCGTACGCCCCAAGACTTTGTGTGACGGCAGATACTACAGCAGAAGATCCGACACGATGAGAACAAGGAAAACGCAGTAAAGGGGCGTTTACATGTTCAAATTGAGATGTCATTAATCCTTTATTGTATCTCCCTTTTCAGTCTTCCATAGGAACAGCACCCTCAGCCTGCATCTCCAGAGCAACCCGGTCCACCTCACCCCAAACCCGCAGCACATTAGCCCCCGCCACCTTGACAGCATCCTCATCGGTGAGACCGCGCCGCAAAAGCTCAGCAATCAGAGCTGGGAACTTCGACACATCCTCTAAGCCTCGTACCGTAGTTGGCATTCCGTCAAAGTCACTGCCCAACCCGACATGGTCTATTCCGGCGACGTCCACGATATGCATGATATGGTCCGCCACCCGTTCCAGAGTCGCGTGTTCATCATCTATATCAGGCAGTCCACCGTCGTGGTCAGATGCTGTGCAGGAGATGAAATCGGGCGCAAAGTTAACCATCACTACCGAGTTTCTCTCCTTTACCAAAAGCAAAATATCATCAGGGACATTGCGAGGATGCGTGCATAGTGCCTGTGCTGAGCTGTGGCTGAAGATGACCGGTGATCGACTGCCAGGCCAGTCGTCCTTACCTGCGCCTAGGACATCGCGCATTGTATCCTCGCTCACATGGGCCAGATCAATAATCATGCCTATACGGTTCATTTCATAGATGAGGTCCTTCCCTAGCGGACTCACGCCGTGCCAGAGAGGATCTGACTTTCTAGTGCTACCATCTGGCCCCCTGATAATCGCTGCATCTGCGTAGATGTTGTGGCAGTTATGCGTGAGGGTCGCATATGAGACTCCCAATTCGTAGAACATGCGTAAATGGGCAAAGGAATTTCCAATTGAATGTAGACCTTCGATCCCAAGAGGCGAGATGATCTTCCCTTCTCGAAATTCCTGTAGAGCAGTAGTGCTGTTAGGGGGGTAGAAAAGATGTCTGGGTAGGCTCGTTGGATCCGAAGCATTAGATCGATTTGCTCGATAGTCAATCGAGGATCTGTTTCTTTGAGGTCAACTAGGGATATCTATCGAGCAGAAAATGCACATATAACGCACCAGGCGCGTCCTTAGGGTTCGAAGGGTCGATCCGATTCTTCGGACAAGGCACAAAAACACTCCAAAATGTGCCCCCGACAAGCCCCTGCCTCAAACGGAGTAGGTCCGTGTCACCCTCCAGAGTGCCGTCAGCAAAGGGCTTAGTGAAGTTGGATCCGTAAATGTGATTCTTGTAGTGTTTCCGAATATTGATAGGCAAGTCATTGTGGCCATCTGTCAGGCACGTCAGCCACTATAGTGCCCGTGTCAATGGGGCTTTATACCGATCAGAGGCATGTTTGTCAAGATGTTCTCCACTCGTTCCTCGATACTGGCCAAGCGAACATGGCAGCTGTGCGACCAGAACCACCAACCCCCAGCCAAGAGACAGCAGATGGCCAACGCCCAGTGACGGCGAAATAACTGCGAGCCCCTTGGCCCCGGATGGCAAGTTGAGCCTCCCGTAGACGAGTGTCGGATTTCTAACTTTTCATCCATCGCGGGGGTATGTCAGGGGAGAGAAGTTATTGAGGTCAAAGATTTGGACATTTGATTGTCTTATGAACCCCAGCATCCGCCGATGAAAACAAACAAAACAAAATCGGCACATATACCGGGGAGTTCGGGTTCCGTGTTATAGGCTGCATCTTTGATACAGTCCACCAGCTTCCTGCTGATCAGCCATAAGGCTCTCAAGTTGAATACTACCGAGAATCTGACTCTCAGAATCATTGATGAAATGGTCCTAATTATCTAGGCCCGCATCTACCAACCATGTACCATAGAGAGGTGACCTCAATATTGTAGGTCGTATGAGGTCAGATCTCATGTTCTGGTGGTGTTTATTCTGTTGTCGAAATGCACTACATACTGGGATAGCCTCTATACGTGGCACTGGCGTGAGCCCAACTAGGCTTCGGAATGTTTAAAATTCAAGGAACATGCAAGACAGCCCATAGGTCTCAGCAGCTTATATACTTGCTGCCTTGTTCTGACAGACTCAAACATTACACAACAGCCCGTTGGCGCCAATGACCGAGACATGTGTTCTCGATATTTCCTTTAATGAAGCACAACTTGCTCACAGTTAGCAATGAACTGAGACAACCTCGGATTGAAATGGGTTACCCACCCTGCATGTGCCATAGCATTGCGAAGCTCCTCCTCCAGAATTCTCACCGCTAGCTCAACTCCAGCCTGCCCGTCGTACTGTGGATACGTATCGATTAGACCAAGCCATGCAGTTTCTTTATACCCACTTACAGCCAGACCCCATAAGGGGATTCTTCCAAGGAAACAGATGTCGGCACCTAAAGCCAATGCACGGAATACATCAGCTCCTCGGCGGATTCCACTGTCGAACCCAATTTTGATGCGACCCTTCGCCAATGGAGCACATTCAGCCAAGACGTCTATGGCTGCTGCAACACCGTCTAACTGTCTGCCTCCGTGGCTTGAGATGACCAGGCCGTCCAGGCCGTAGTCAATTGCTTTCAAAACATCATGTGGGCAAGAGACTGGTAGATTTCAGCAATCTTGTAATTTCTCTTTGAAGTGCATAAATCTTTCACTTACTTCCTTTCACCCATACTTCTAAACTGGTGTTAGCTTTAACCCATGGGATAACCTCGTCCCATCTTTTACTCGGATCGTGACCATACCCGCCACTCGATCTATCCGAACTGTCCGACAGGTTGGGGTAGGAAAGGTGTGGGGGGAGCTGTAAGCTGTTTCTTTTCTTCCTCAGACGATTTGCCGTAACTGGGGCATCTACAGTGATGAAAATAGCCTTGTAACCAGATTCTATTGAGGGAAATGGTACACAATTATTAGAAGGGTCGGCTTTATCATATGCAGGAAGGCTCTCACTTTCAGCTCGCTTCATCCAATCCAGTGTTTTACTTCGATCCCTGGGGAAAATGGGCTGGAACGCGTATGGGTTCTGGCCCTCTTTGCGCTCAGAGATGACATCTTCCAATGATACCGTTGAAAATGTTGATAAAACCATTGGGATGTTCAGTTGGCTCGCTGCTCGAGATGTGGCCGCTTCGCCGTCAGGATGTGCAAGGCACTGTATACATGTTGGCGCAAATCCTATCGGCAAGGAGACCTGGAGTTGTTAATTAAACTCTTAAAAGACGGAATATATAATTTGCCTTTTCACCAAGAAATGTGGTTGAGGTATCAATATTGGACACGTCACAAAGAATACGGGGTCGAATCTTGAAGCGATCAAAGGCAGTCTCATTCTCACTCATGCTAAGACTTTATGTTAACAGAAACCGTTGGCCACACACCTCCGGATGGCTCTTGTACGTACGTGACCATATCCCCGGCCCCCTCATTGTAGTATTCTGGTTATTCCGCTGGTCAGGAGCAATCGTAGGAAGTGAAATTTCCACTTGGTGGATCTGAGCTTTCTTACCTTCAACATCCTTCTGTAAATTTGAGGACGCGGCTGCACGTAACTCCCTGATTGTGAGTATGTCCGCTGAACTTGAAGACTCCATCTTGGTACTTGGGAAATCCGACACTTGAAGCAGAGGGAACTTAAAGAACAGCAGTTTTCTAACAGGTATAAGAAATCGATTTCGAGGTCACCTATCTTTAAAAATGTTTATTATATACGGGGGGGGGGTTCTGCCTTGTGCCATTTCTGCTGTTTCAATCTATGCTGCAAAAGGAGGATTAGCGGTGAGACTCAGTCCCACATATACCTGAGTTTCCGTTCTTTCTCACGCATAAGTGGGTTTATTTGACGTTGGTGTCGAATCATTACCTACCATCTGCATGCAGCCATGGATGAAGCGGTGCTAGACGGACTATGGTCCTGCACGGTTGCCAATGGCGGCCGTCGGGGACCAAACATATATTCTAAAACAAGCCCAAAAGTAAATAACATACAATACACTCGGGGTATACCTCCCAGTTAGGATAGTATTCTCTTTGTGTACTTTGGTGTCTTTTAAACTCCGAGGATGGGGCATTGATATTGGATAGCCTCGCTCCGGGTCGGGCTTGCACCAATAGGCCACACCCCCTAAAGTCTATTTTTATATAAAACTCTGGTCTTGGTATTTATAAAGGTCATAATTCTAAATCTACGATTCAGAATGCCGTGGGATCACTTATATAAGTCACCGCCGTTGCAACTATACCTCACCACCACCAAGGAAAAGGCTCGTCCCGAGTCTTATATCCTATTCTACGCTGGGAGCGTAGGAAACTCGGCCTTTAAGCTATCGCTTCAAGCTTGAAGAACAAGAGGAGTACAGCACCGAGAGGCATCTAACTATCAAGACTACAACGGTCTATTATCTTCTACCTATCATCGACTTGAGCTAATGACGGTTTGTACTAGATAACGAGTTGGGAATTTTGACGGACACCTTCGCAGTTACACATAAGGATAGCTATATGAGCTTCTCGATGCACCCCTTCGATTTCTATATTGCAACTCTGTTTGGCACGATTTTGAAGATTCATGACAACGGCATCTTTAGGCAAGGTACACTGCAGCTCCCCAGGTCTTCTAGGAAGCCCTCCCATTGGCGACGGCTTTCATGGGCCCGAATCCACAATTACACCGAATATACTTTATCCATCCTGTCAAAACGTCCTTGACCTCCTCCCCAATGACCAAAAAATTTGTCATTACCAGGAGAAGCTATCTTCTGCTAATATCACGCGCCTCAAATACGGTATACCTCCCCTGAAACAGCGACATGAGAGGATCGGGAACATGGCGCACACCTATATGGGGACGTTCATTGCGGGTATTGCAGCCTGGAACCGTCCGGATGAGAATGGTGGTATATCTCTCCACAACCTGGACACGCCATTGTGAATCTGGGCGAATCGCTAGGCTTGAGTATTCTCTGTTTCATGAGGTGAGTCTGGATTCGAACATGGTACGATGTTGACTGGGCGCAAGTGATACCTTGGGTCAATTGTCTCACGTATATTTCTATGTTTTCTTTCGCGATTGCAGTATATGTGCAATCGGTAGTTACTGGGGGCACGTGGCCTGAAGAATTTCCGATTAATGCAAGAGCCCGTACCAGCTTGGAACTAGTATCATGGTACTCAATAGAAATGAATTCTTACGCGGTAGCTGAATATTGCGTGGTTCCATATGGTGTTAGACTTGCGGTATAATTTGTACTCCCATCGCTCCCATCCAATCGTCCAAGAGCATCATTATTCACAGCACTAGTAGATGGCGTTAAGTAGGCCGCCTGGCCCATATCCATTGTTTGAAAAGGGGTGTGAAAAATTGGCATGCTATTTCCCAATAGACTGTTCACAGGGACAGCCCAATCTGCCGGTATGGAACGGCAGGCATAGACACCTGCATACTGATCGGCCGAGCCGTGGTTCACGGGGTATTCCATTTCCATTTCCATCTCCATTTCCATCTCCATTCCCATTCCCATTTCCACTTCCAGTGAGGGGCAAGCCCTGGTGTCCAGACTAGCAATTAGCGACTCGGGTGAAGTTGGCGTTTGGACCGGCTGCACGGTGAGGATATGACTGGATAATTCGCTGAAACTCGGCATCGAACCCGGTGATTTGCAAGAGCCCTGGGGTGTGTCTCCTGAATTCCACAATCAGCGTCGTACTATATCGTTCTGGTGATTATAGACTTTACCAGGCGCTTCCCTGCGCTTCTTGCATGTCATATCTCTCAATGTCCCTGCAATGTGGTTACCCAACTCTGTAAGTTCATATTTTATCACAAGGTCTTCGATCCCTCGGCCTTTCAAGTCATTGGCAACATCGTGCATTCGCTTCTTCGTGCATCTTGATGTGTACGCAGAATGAGGCACGTCTAAAGGAAGTGCAATCAGATAGCCCAAGTCAGTTATACCTCTTTTGAAATGGCCGGCCCACTCATGATATTTGCAGCCTTGATCAACCCAGTTCAAGCTCTTATTCGCTGCCTGCTGGTCGCGAAACCGCTGCGGGAAATTCTCACAGAGCTTCATCGCCAGTTTAGTGCGCATATCCCGGATCCAGCAGGTGCCGGTATGATACCCAGCCTCGACAACATGCTTGTAGATATTGTAGCACTCGAACCTATGGTAGATCTTCATTCGGTCGCGTAGATCAGCATTGTCAACCTTCGCAGCTATGGCGGCCTCCCAGCCTTGCCCCGTGGGGAGCACTGCTCTGGCTTTTCCAATTTCCCGTAAGAAAGCTCCGCGGTCTGTCCGACAGCTTTCCAAAAGTACTTTCATACTTGGCGAAAGGTAGGGCGTACGAAAAAAAGAATCATCCTCTGTCACGCCCTGTAGAGGCGTCGTTGCTCCTGTAGTCAGCGATGGAGTGACTGTGTTCGTATCGATATCCGAACTTGGCGTACACTGGTTACTATTACGAGGATATCCTGGATTTGGGATGCTCATGCATAAATCTTTCCGGAAGTCGTCTGCTTCAGAAACTGAAGACACACCCTGCTGGTATTCATATGACTCTTGTTGGTGGTCGCCGTCAGCGAGCGAGGTAGCAGAAGGTCGACGGTCTCGTGCACGAACTTGCGACGGCCGCGCAGATGCTGCACCGGTGGCCACGGCTGGAAGTCCATCGTTTTGATTCGTAGTTGCAAGGTGGTCCGGTATATCAGTGATCGGGTTCTAGGTATCGGTCCGAGGCCGAGTTAGCATTAAGTGATCACGCAATTATATGGCTGCAAATCGATCGCTGGATTGGAATTAGGAACCTCACATGTTTGACCTGGTGCAAGAATAAGCTAAATAGGCGATGGAGAGCTGAGATGTCGCGCGCAGAAAGACATTCCTTCCATCTCAGGATCTGGTCGGCCGAGATACTGGTTTCGTTTGCCCTGTAGAGCTGGGCGAGTTGGGTAAGCAATTCTGGTAGCATTGGTTCGGCCTGATCCTAATAGTCTAGGTGTTCCCCCAGAATCTCGGTCAGCACCGTCATATGTTAAATCGATTGCGACACACGCTCAGACCCTCCAGAAAAACGGTGTCCTTCATTGACGTGCAGTCTCCTGCAATACTTAGCTCGATCTCCCGATTTAACTTTAGCGCGTGTATTGGCTTGTTCTCGTAAATTTTAAAAATTACACATCATACAGATCACATATGCGATCGGTATGTATCAATAAATCTTACCAGATCAGCACGCTTAGAATATATCGTAGCGAGGGTCGGCTAACATCTAGATATCTAACCTACTCATTTTCTTGATTTTCATATTTAGAATATTGTAAAGCGGCAGTAGGCGTCACACCGCTACTATGTCGAACTCCGTAAGTCAAATCCCGGTCATCATTGGTTATCAGGTCGCCTCGCAGTGCGTTTCTACACTACCAGCTGGTACGGTCCATGAGAGAATGGAAAACTTGCCTGAGGTCCACTATTCCAAGGAAACTGGTTACCTGTTGTCCGCGTGGGTCACTCCACTACAATATCTACAGCTTTCCCTAGGATATCAAGGAAGTTACAGATTCGCGCGATCTAAGATCTGTCGTCATTCCTCCTAAATTCCTAAGGTAACCCCTTTAGTTACGGCCCGTCCCGGCAGCCAGGGATTATATCTCCGTAGCCAGGGTCCGCAAATGGGCCCTGGAGAAGGGTGGCTTTCAGTCCGATTTCATTCGGCTTCAGAGATATTATAAGTAAAACTTAAGTCATTCTAATCCGACACACAATAATTGATAAAGCCTGTCTTTCTGTTAAAACTTAATACCGATTTTCTCAAGGCTAACCAACTATCACACCAGTTCCGGGGTCGCTTGGGATAAATCGTCGATATCTAACTTTCGATGAACTTTAGGCCCAACTTAGTTTTGCAGCATCAAACTACGCTAGGCTACATCATGTGGCTGGCAGCCAGGAGTATGCAGTTAATCCCTATTGGTTGGCAGTCCGTCACGTCGCATAGACTGGCGTCGTTTGATAGCTTTAGAAATACAGCTCCGTAGTGAACGTTGAACCCTTTTGTAACGGCGATCGCCTCAGGCAATGACTACCCCGCCCCTTGGATGCCTGTTCGTCAGCGATTCGTTTCCCTTTCATTCCCCATCACATTATTCTATTCGGTCCTGAACATCCTCGATCTCCCTCCTACTACTAGTAACTACTAGTACTAGTAGTGCTACCTGTACTCCCCGGCCGTTGGCCTCCACCCCAAAGGCGTACCACCAATCATGTCGCGTATTCCTGAAGGGCGCTTACAATGACCGCCTGCTATCATATTGCAAAAAGAAAAACGAAAAGCAACCATGATGGAATAACAACATATCAATTTTGCTTTTAATTATCTCTATTACTTTAAGATATTCCAAGGTGTTCAGATTAGACAGTGTAACTATTAGTAGGTAGAACACAACTGGAGCAGCAGCTGGTCAGCCCTATTGGGGGTGTGCCTTGCGATTGCCGGTAAAACCCCAATCTATATAATACGTTAGGGTTGGGTTCAGATGGGTCGTATTGATGTCTACCGACCCACCAAGAAGTTGAACCCATAGGTTTGAAATCTAACCCCAGACCCATGTACAGGCTGTTCTGGATGTAAATGGCTATGCAGCTTATGCTATCAGGTGGCAAATTTGGCAGGTCTGATGCATCTCGTATTTGATACACGCATATGTAGTGAGATTGTTGATTTTTTTAATACAGTTTCGTTAATTTGTTATTGTCGTAGTTTACCACTAAGGATGAGTGGGGAGTCTCCACCGCGAATAAAGATGCTAGCTAGCAGGTACACAGCCAGCCACCGTTTTCCCCTCACCACATCACGATCTAGAATCTTTGATAGACATGTAACCTAGCAGGGAGCGATCGACATTGACTGAGGAATTGCAGACCTTTCCAGACCCAAACCACAAAATTCGTAGGGGTTGCTGGGATTCTGCCGGAAATCGATGCATTGATGTGATTGTGCCAATCAATATCACATAGTACCTAGTACTTGTGAAAACAATGAGAAAGATTATAAAAATCTATCGTTAAAAGCCTAGAGAACACAGTACTACACTCTATCTATATTATCGATCCTAAGGGGCGGTATAGTACATATCAAGATTCAAGAGCTCACTACGCCGAGGTAGACGGCATCGCCTTGTACCCTATTGTTCCTGAATGTGTAAATGTATGGTAGATTTGACCATGATAGCACGGTCCTTAATAGACCTGTATTATTAGCCAGACACACATACCCGGAGTGTGGATCCGAGCGCGACATCTCCACTTATGCGTGAATCTGTCCAGATTTCACAACAATGTGGGCCTGAAGCTCCCGATCGGTGCATCGTGATTGCTGAAAGACGAAGACCAGTGACACATGCAATCCATTTTCGTCTAGTGTGACGCTGTCTCAGACCCGATAGCTATTCAAGCTGATGCCTGTACAGGATACCTTGCCTCAGGTGCATCGACAATGCGATAGCCGTCGGAGTTCCTGAATCCTACCCGCTGGCTTTTCAATGGTGTATGGTAGACTACATACCTACCTAATCCCCTTCTATGGATTTAGGGGACCATTCAATAATATATTAATGCTTTGGTAGTAGTAGAAAGAAGCAATAATCAGTCTTCTGTCTCATTAGTATCTGTAGTCTGTCTTTAGAAGTCTTGCTTACGTATCCTTCCTTCGTTGACGGGTATGCTACCCCGATTCCCCGCATATTGACAGAAACCTCGTTATAAGCAATTAATTGAGCCAGCAGTTTAAACTGCTTACCACAGAGAATTGCTTAGATCGAATTTCCTATATATATATATATATATTTAGTTCATCCGGGAATTTGAAGTACTTTGATAGTTATACAGGCTGCACACATATTCTTCGCAACAGTATGCAAGGGATGGCGCTACGGGCTGAGCAATACTAGTACATGACAAGACGCGGTGTAACCATTGAGGGCTTAAAATAATCACATGTCCATCTCCAGGACTGGTATTAAACCTCCCTCGCTAATAGCTACTTTCCTTGTCACCTAGCAATTCAAAATAGATCATGTCACAACCCTGGCCTATCCGCAATCGAGATGTGGAAAACCAAGTATGAGAATTACTAATCCCCACTCAGTAACATTGAGATACTAACCCTCATGTACCTCTATGGCAGTCTTCATTGTACCTGATATCTACTAATTCAAAGACGAGCATCACGCATCAGCACACCTCGCAGAAATCTCGGCCAGGCGTCACTGCCGCCATACCAACATCAATAAAGCTCTGCGTTCTCGCTCTTCTGTCGCTATTGTTGATCGCCAGTCATCCGCCCAACTCCAATACTTGGCCCTTCAATTCTTTCCAGCGCAATCACGATACCAACAGTGCGTCGCATAGCAAATCTGCCCCCGGGAAGCTGGGGGCTGTTGCGAGTGAGAACTCTATCTGCTCTCAACATGGAGTGGAGATATTGCGCATGGGTGGTAATGCGGCAGATGCTGTGAGTGCAGGCCTCAGGGCTCGGAGAAATTTATTGGTGACTATTGCCGCTGATGCAATTAAGTAGTTAGTTGCGACCGAGCTTTGTGTTGGTGTAGTTGGTAAGAACACATCCGGTCAACCTTTTGAAAGAGCAGAAATGGCCAACAAAGAATAGCCATGTACCACAGTGGGATCGGTGGAGGTGGGATCATGCTAGTCAGGACACCGCACAGGAGCTACGAGGTTATCGATTTCAGAGAGACCGCTCCAGCTGCAGCGTTCAAGGATATGTATGAACATAACAAAAATGCCTCTGTCTATGGTGGACTGGCAAGGTAAGATATTCATAAGATTTCCCACGATATGTGAGCACAATTAAAACTGTTCTAGCGGCGTACCAGGCGAGATTCGGGGTCTTGAATACCTTCACAGCAAGTACGGTGTTCTTCCGTGGTCGACTGTCGTACAACCAGCTGTTCAAACAGCTCGTCACGGGTTTCCTGTGGGAGAGGATCTTATCAGATATATGAATCATGTTGCTGGTGACGAGGACCTTTTTACCAACAACCCTACATGGGCGATCGACTTCGCTCCAGATGGAACCCGACTGAAGCTGGGCGACACAATGACTCGGCACCGATATGCGGATACTCTGGAAGCAATTGCGAAATATGGCTCCAGAGCATTCTACTCGGGGCGTCTTGCGGAGACTATGGTCAATGCTCTACAGAATGAGAACGGTACAATGACGCTTGAAGATCTAGAAAACTACACTGTGGCTATTCGGAATATCTCACAGATCGACTATCGTGGGTATAAGATCACAAGCACATCGGCTCCTTCGAGCGGAGTTATCGCCTTGTATATTCTTAAAGTTCTCGAGACATATAAGGATCTCTTCCGCACGGAACAGTCTGTGAGCCTAAGTACTCATCGCATGAATGAGGCGATCCGATTTGGATATGGTAGAGTAAGGGCCTTGGTGTGGAATTCCTTCAGTGTGAATATTCGCTGATAAAAGTCTCAGCGAACCTACCTAGGTGATCCCTTGTTTATTGATGATATGGCTACGTATGAATCGCAGACTCTTGCCCAATCTATGATCGACGCCACTCGATCTAAGATCTCGGATCATCGAACTCAGAATATATCAGCTTATGATCCAGCCGGGTTAGAAAGCCCGGAGACGTAAGTTCGACATCACTCTATATTACTTCTGATTGTTGACTAAACTCGATCTTACTATCAGCCATGGAACCTCACATATTGTAGCAGTTGACAATACTGGCCTTGCAATTTCTTCGATATCTACGATCAACCATGTCTTTGGCAGTTATGTTATGGTCCCAGAGACTGGTATCATCATGAACAATGAAATGAATGGTAAATTCTAATAAGCACCCTCAATTACCGTTAGGGGGGCTCCGTTTCCTTTTCTTTTTTTAAATGAAAGAGAGGGAAAGAGGAGAGAGAGAGAGAGAGAGAAGTCCTTTTTAGTTAACTTTGTCCTTTCCACAGACTTCTCTATCCCTGGATCATCAGATCTATTTGGATATATTCCCTCCGAAACAAATTACGTCTGTGCTGGCAAACGTCCACTTTCGTCTATCACACCAGTGATAGTAGAACGACCCAATGGTACACTAGTCTTGATTACAGGATCTGCAGGTGGCAGTCGTATCATTACCGCCACTGTCCAGAATGTTATCCATTCTATTGACGAAGGACTCTCAGCTGCCGACGCACTGGCTAAACCGCGACTGCATGACCAGCTGGTGCCAAACCGGGTCACCTTCGAGTACAACTATGACAACGGTACAGTTGCCTTCATGGAAAGTCTTGGCCATAACGTTTCTTGGGTTGCACCTGGACAAAGTAATGCTCAACTCGTTAGAGTCTCGCCCAATGGGACATTTGATGCTGCCGGTGAGCCGAGACTGGTCAGTTCGGCTGGATACTCAATATAGTATAATTATATAGAGCAGGTTAGGACGGCGTACTACGGCACATACTACAGTATGCTTACGACGCATAGACCAGACATAAAAAGAGAAATACTGCCAATTGCATTTTCCACAGACTGTGACGGAAGTTCCTGTACGAGAGAAGTGCAGTGAAGCTAATCAATAATTAGCTCTGCTATCAATTATTCTTTCGTATCTGAATTTCAAACCCACTCAAGCCAGTGGTTTATAGTCTGTTGGTATAGTCTCTAAGTCATCGGAAATCTTCTATGCTTGTCTTGAATAGTATCTTCATGTAGGCTCTAGGGATCTAGCCTTTCTCTTCTATAAGAGATTGAGCCTTGCTTTGGCCCTATCACGCGCGGAGAAAAAGGCGTATGACCTATAGGCAGATATTCGTTTCTAGCCTGAAGGTAAAGAGGCAGTCATTTCGCGGAGAGAATACAGATATAAGCAGTGAATTCCTGCTGCTTTTACTAGGGTAGTGAGAAAGATAGTCTCCTTCAGGCTTCGAATTTTCCCACTTTAAAGTGTGTCCTCGAATGAGCTACAAGGTCTATTTTCAACTAAAAAAGCTCTGACTCTCAAGATGTGAACATCAATGATATAAGTTTTCAAATGGGGCGCGACATGAGGTAACATGAGAGACACTTAGCCAAGCTGACCAACCCTGAGAATACCTTTTTATATATACTCAAAATTAATTATAAATCTATATAACTCGACTAGATATCTATATTTCTCTGCTACTCTCTATAAAAATATGTTATTTATAGATATAAATATATAACTGAAAGAAAAATAATATATAGATAAAGCAGAGAAGAATATTTAGAAAAATTAACGAGACTTGATAACAATATCGATTTTTTTTATTCATTAATATACTGCTTCTCTGTAGACTATGTGAGCTCAATTACAGTAATAACAATTACTATATAGTATTATATAGCTTAAGTACGGCTGAGCAGACGGGAAGCCCTGTTCTCCACACCCCTATGGTCGTATGTACTTGCTTGCCCTAAGTAGTGGATGGTATAGTGTACCTTACATATCTTCAATTGAGGAGGATAACCAAAACAGGGAGACGGAGAAGGAAGGAGGAAGTATGAGAAGGGCAGTCGAAGGTCGGCTCATATCCGAACGTCTCCGGCAAATGCTGTGGACGGCGATTATCAACTTTCACTCCTATCTACCAGTCAACATATCTACCGCCGGAAGTGTCGGCTCGATCTAACAAGGGCAATATTCTTCATCCCGTTAGCCTTCTTCGCCGCGGGTTTCGACGTAGTCTGCCCTTATCCCATTTCTCAGCACCTGTATAAACAAAACCAGTTCATCCACGAAGTCAGAGATCTCAAAGCAGCCAGCAAGACTAATGCAGGAAAGGGCAAACAGCCGCCGTTGAACCCAGCGCCTCCACCGACCAGCGGATGGCAATGTTTGGTCAAAGCCAGCCTCCATTATGGGACCGTTAAGCAAACGGATACTACCTAAGATCACCAGGGGTCTTTAGTTCGCCCCGCAAGAAAGGGGCACTTAGGGCTTTTTACTTAATCCACAGGCAAGGCGGATGTGCATTTTTCATTGGTCAAAGAGCTCCACTTCCAACGCCCCCAATGAAAATCTCCACTGAACAAGCAAATACCCAAGCATTTTTGTGTGGGAAATGGAAGTGCATGGGGCTTTTGTTAGCTTTGCGAGTCAAGAAGGTTGGTGATGCTACTGGTACACTTCTTGTTGCGCCATCTTCATCGCTTCGAATTTTATATCAAGTAAGCAATTCGGAAATGGCGGTAGAAGTTTGGCGGGTATTCTGCTATGCTGGAGTCGGTGGTGGGTGGCAAGTTGGACGATGTATTTTTGGAATCTAGTTCCTAGTGAGGACGATGTAACGTGGGTTCCAATAGCTTGGAATATTTCTAGTATTGCTGTTCTAGGAACGGACATCGCACCCGATATATTGACCGGAAGGCAGGCACCGGAAGGCCCGGAAACGACAGGGTAAGAACCTGTGTAGGGTTATGGATAACAACAGTTTTACTGCCGAGAAAAGAGATTTCGCGATGGACTATAATTAGACCAGCCCGATTAGTAGGATCGAGTATAAGTTATGTAATGCGTATATTGGACATTCAAATCATAGTCAGGATATCATTAACTAAGCACATCGCAATAGGGTTATCATCATAAATCAAATCATATCTAAAAACCAAACGCCACTGAAGATGGCATCTACGACCATATGCATTAAAAACAGCCGCGTGCGTCATGAAAGTCATCATCTATAGGAACCCCTCTAGGACATTAATAATAGACGAGCGCTTCTCGGGATTATTCAAGAGCTCATCCACAGCCCGACTGGTCAACAGATCAGTCACGCCCTTGTCGGACCCCCCGAGTAAACTGCTGAGTAAACCGCCGCCGCTATCCGAGTCCGAGTTATTCGTGAGGTTCGAGAAAATGTTGTTTCCGTTGTCGGGGCGGAGCAGGCCACGTAGCGTGTTCGTGATTAGGCCGCCGAGGGGCACTTGCGCCGTCATGGTTAGGTTTCTCATTACTTCGGTGTAGTAGGGGACCTCGACGCCGTCGTAGACGACGGACTTGCCGACGGTGTCAAGAGTCAGGTAGCCGTTCTTGAGGGAGCTGGCCTGGGTCTGCAGGATTGGTCCGATGTTCTTGAGCAAGACCCTGAGGTCCATGATGCCGTGGACGGGGGATGAGTGGTTGCCTGGTTTGAGGACGAGGTTGTCAATGGTTGCGTTGCCGATGACGAGGTCTCCACTCTTGAGTTCGAGGATTGTTGTTCCCTATTTCCATTAGTAAGTCTCTATTGACTTTCGGTGGGATGTGACGTACGATTTCCAAGGTCATGACCGAAGGGTTGGGCAAGGTGGCGTTGGCAATTAGGTTGGTCCCGTCTTCCCTCGGAGGGAGAAGGAGTTGTGGGTCTGCGATCGAGAAGCCAGAGAACGAGTCGAGGGCTGGAACGTTGGTTAGTCTATTCTTGGAGTATGGGTCATCGAGAACATACTGTTTTGCTTCACGTCCTTATCCATGGTGATGTGATTCTTCAGCTTGCCGAGATATGCCGTGGTTTTGCCGTGGAGCGATAGCGGAGCGTTTTTCTCGAAGACCACGCTGTGGACGTACTCCTTCCATTGCTCTACATTCAACGGGGTGAATTGGTTGTCGACTCCTAGGGTGGTGTTCCCTGAGATCGTGGCGCCGTCAAGGTAGACCTTGGCCCAGGTCCCGTTGCCCTTATTCTTGCGGTTGAATAGACTGATCGCTATGGGCTCGATGCGAACCGGAACGCCGATGGGCAGCTTCAGGGCGGTCTTCAAGCTAAGCATGATCGAATCCGGCCGCGGCTGCATGACGCTGGTCTCGGTGACCACGAGTGACGAATTGTCGACAACCCTTTGGGCAATGGCGGGGATAATGACAGTGAAGCTGCAAAAATTAGTCAATCTGAAACGTACTTGGACGAAAGTGGAGCACCTACAAAACGGGCAAGAAAACGGCCAGGAAGATAATGCTCCAAAAAATGTAGCAACACCAAAATCGGGCCCAATGACGGCGTGCTCGCTCAGCCCTTGTCTTCTCCCTTTTCTCTAACGAGATGGTGTTTGCCGTCTCGACATGCTCGATTGTGCAGCCGTCGCCATCGTCCTGGGGGAGAGGCCCACGATGGACCCCTAGGGCATATTTCGCCGCTTTGGAGCCGAGATAATGTTGCTTCTCTTCCATGGCTATGCCCAGTCGCTGTCCACGGGTAGCAGGGGTGGACACGTCGAACTTGTCGGGGGGTGTGAAAATATATGGTCGAGGCGTGTATGATTTAATATATGGCCACTGAGTAAATTAACGTTACGATGTCTTATCCTATTTTTTTTCGCCTTCGGGGGTTCGAACACCAAGGGGTAGATTCCGGAGTAAGCCCGGTTTCGACCTTGGTATGGTCTCTCCGCATGGATCGACAATGCGACGCTGTCGATCGCAGCGAGCGGCGCGTCGGGGCCAATGATGACGACCTCATTTTAGACACACGAGTTCACATGCGGAAGTTGGATGAGGATCGGCACGAACTATTGAGAAACCGCGGTTGTTAGCAGGGGACCTAAGCTTCGGGACAGGTGGTGGATCCACCAGCTCCAGACGCATTAAACTTGGGTGCGGATTTATTGCCTCATTGAGATGCGGGGAAAGTGAGTAAAACAAGAGCGTCACTGGGGCCTGATGTGCATGATAAAACGCAAAGACAGGCAAATTGATGTATGACAAGCCTGTGGAGGCGAGGTCGTCGTACTCCAGACCCATGTGTGTTGTTGTCGTGAGTCGTCGGTGATCCTGTAACCCTAAGTCATCCATCGCGCAACCACCCGCGATATCCCGTACAAATCCTACGATCTTCAACGAGAAAAAGCCACACCTCCCCCTTTATTCTCCATCAAACGTACAGCCATCATGTCGTTCGATGAGAAGAAATCCCCAGACCAGATTTCCCAGACACCATCGGTCTCGTCCGATTCGAGTCGTCTGGAGGCCCTCGATCAACTTGAAATCCTCCCCCAGATCCTGCAAGAAGGCATTCTATTTGCTGGATCAGGATCCGCTTTACTACTCCAGGCGGCCTTCCCCGGAATCCGGAATCGAACTAGTGATACCCATCATGCCAGCAACGGCCACAGCAGCAACCTGGCGACAGAGTTAGGGGACGCCCTCCAGGCGAATCTCAGCTACATCGCCTGCCTGGTGTTCGGCACGCGAGAAGAAAAGAAGACCCTGTTGGACCTCATCAACCAAGGCCAACCGCCTCTTCGCGGGAGTGAAAACTTCTCCTCCCACCGACCGACCCAGCTCTGGGTCGCAGCGACGCTCTACGCGACCGCGACCGATTTCTACCAGCGTGTCTACGGCCTCGTCAACTACACCACAGCCGAGAAGGCTTACGCAGAGTTTACAGTCCTCATGCATGCCATGGGCCTACCATCGGGTACTTGGCCCGAGAACCGACAGGCATTCTGGAAGTACTGGGACGACCAGATCGAGCAGTTGAGCGTGACCGCAGACGCACACAAGTTTGCTCAGGACCTTCTGAACCGCAACGATTATCCCCGCTGGGTATCAGTTATGAAACCGTTTTTGCGGGTCCTTACGATTGAGATGTTACCCCCGCGCATTAGAGAGGCTTACGGGCTTAAGTCGACATTTAGTACCCGGGGTCTGTATCGGACCACTATGGGATTGTCGGTAGCAGTGTACCCTGCACTGCCGACCTCTACACGGGGATATCCACTGCGCTATTATTTGCAAGAATTACGAAAGCATATGAACGTCGTGTAGTTACTTGGTGCTTGTTTTCCCTTATCTTTTGTCGTAGTGCATGCACCCATGTCATCCAACCGTGCTCGGGGAATTATCTGAATGAGATTAATGAGACAAACTAGAGTGAAAAAATCTCTACCATACACGTGCTTCAGGATCTAGTTCGTTAATATAACTAACCTCCGGATTAATAATGCGCTAAAAGTCTTGTTTTGGGCTTGAAATCCCTGTCGATTTTAATTTGAGAGATAAGGCCGAAATGTACCATGCGCGGCACATTACAGGGATACGAAACTAGACCCGGATTATTAATCTTTTTATTCTTATCCTTTTACGAACAAAAGAAAGGGAAGGAAGCCGAGGAAGAGAAGGAAAGGGACCATTTCATGTATCTAGATCGCTATATGAACAAGATTAAAGGAACAAGAACAAGTCATCCAGACATCCATCTAGGCACGTAGGACACCACTTGCATGAGAACATAAAAGCCTATGATAACCGTCTAGGCATCAAAGTGCTGATTTCGTAGCATCATTAAATCAAGGATCCGAGAAGTCCCGCCAAAAGTTTCGAAACGTTATCCACGAGCTAAAAAATTATCAGCATTCACCTATAATCATGGGTTCGGCACTAGCTTACCGGTGACGCAGCGTCAATAAGAGTTGTGGTCTCGTTGACAAACTTGGGAGTCAAAAGATTATCGGCATTGTCAACGAGAGCCTGTAGTTTATCGATGTTCCCGCTCGAAAGGAGTTTCTGTAGGTTCTTCGGAGTGTCTCCGCCGAGAAGGACTGCACCGCCCTTGACGATAGTTTGGAGGTCATTGATAGTGTCTGTGCTCAGGAGGCCTTTGACCGCGTCGAGAAGCGCAGGCAGCTCCGAGAGGAGACCACCTTCTGGCATAGGAGCTGCTACCGGGTTCGGCCTGGGAGTAGCCAGGGCGAGAGGGGCAGCAAAAACAAGGTACTTGAAGAAGCGCATTTTTGCACTGGTAGAATGATATTCAGGGTCTGAACGAATGACTTTCGGAGTGTATGAGATTTGGAAGAGAGATGTTGATCTGTGGAAAAGATCACCGACTACTGCGGTCGTCCAAACTTATATGTAGCTATGGAGTCTGGCAAACTTGTTTTTTTTTCTTCTTTTCTATGAATACGAAACAAAGGCAACCCCGCCTGCACCTTAATCTCTGGCGTCCCAAATTTCTAGCTGGTGACCCATATTAAAGCCTAGACGGGGAGGATATGCTACCTAAAATTGTGTCCCTGTCTGGATGGCAAATACTACACACGGCTGGACCTAGCCTCTGATTCGACAGGTGTTAGTTATGTTCCAACCCTGGTCTGGACTTTGAGATCGCCGATTGCCTTTTTGCCCTGCTCATCGTTTCGCGTTGATGCCCGTTTTCTGCTTGGGCCCGAGGCTCAAGTAGGTTATTCCCGCTGGGAGAATCCAACTCTTACGGAAGGAAAACCCTCTCCATGTGAATTTGCCTCTGCACCGGTTGGCATGAGTCAATGGCTGTTATACCCCTCCTTCGCTACCAAATCAATATACGAATTAATCTTCGCAAGGATTTGGCGATAGCATCATTCGGGGCTGGGCAAGAACTGGAGACTCCAGACGACCCCGCAAAGGATTAGGGCTTCGCTAACTGCTGCAACTGTCGATCCCTTTCGGGGAATACCCCTCAGCTCGCCCAATCAGAGCCTACCATTGATACAGCATCGCGACGCTTTCCTCTTTCGCTCTCGGGCCGAGAGATACATGTGATACTTTGATCTAACCGTGAACCCTGATCGATCTCCAATGTTGGTGGTGAAAATACCCTCACCCACCATTGCACTGAGATTCGATATCGATTCGTGTCAACGGTGGAGTCCAATCGGAACCGATAACCCCAGCTAATTTTAGCAGCTTCCCCCATATCGAATAGTATGGGGTAGTGGTACCCGATCGAAGAGGCCCGTTCGGAGTCGATATCCGCTTTCATATGATCCTAGGTACATACTAATCATCTATCAGGTACAGCAAGGCCGGCCGAAACAGATTAATGTCCCACTCCGTATCCCCACCCGAAGCTTGTTTAGTCTGTGCTTGCAGCCGGTCTGTCGTATTCCCACTGGGTCAATTAATCTAATACGACACTAATTACAGGGACCACAAACGCCACCGCCAGGGTTGCAGTTGAACTACTCTGGGAGAGACCCCAAAAACATTCGTCATTTCCATAGCTTATCATTTCACTTCGGTCATAAGTTCATGTCGATCACAGCGCCAATGCTACCCCGAGCACCCCCAAGGCCCCCATTCCGCCCAGCACCAACCCGCCCGTCGGCTGCGCTCTTGCCGCGGCCATTCCTGATGATGTTGTGGACGATGCGCCACCGTCCTTCGTGCTCTCGGCCGTAGCCTTCGCAGGGGCGTACTTGCCCGTCGTCGCTGTCAATGCCCCGTCGGCCATTTCCTTCTTCACCTCGGCCATGTAGCTCTTGACGTCACTGGGGAGCGCAAGGTACCAGGAGGGGGTGTGCCCGGCATCGATCTCGCTGGCGAGCGCGCTTCGCTGAGCGGGAACCACCAGCTGAGCCAGCGCCGAGGGGGGGCACGTTCTTCATGATCTCCGGGATAAGGGAACGTGGAGGCGGAGAAATGTTATCCAAGTTGGCAGACCCTGTCGGCATCGTAAGCGTGATGGATTTTCTGTCTATATTAGTACACCAATCCTCGTAGACCTCAAACAGCAAAGACATACAGGGCTTGGCCAAGCGAAGACCAATTGACGGCATCGGCCGAATCAGTCGTCGTCGGAGCAGCATCGTCGTCGCGCTTTTCGGGCGCTGCCAGCACCGTAGCAGAAAGGGCAGCGAGCAACCACGCGAACTTCATTTTTGCGACCTTGTTTGATAGACAAAGGGACTGGGGGTGGAAACGAGATGCGATGAGACAATGGGCGACTGGGGAAAGTTAAATAGTTGAACCGGGTCTTTCATGTGCCTGGCAGGGCGGAGAAATAGTACTAGTAATTCGTCTTATGCGAAAAGTTCACTTGTACCCGAGATCCGGTGTGGAGAGTTAGTTGTCTGGATGATCGTCGCTGAGCCGAGTAATGTCCTAACTTTCGCCCTGACCCTACCAAAGTCTGGCATCCGCTCGCTGTTCCTATTTTTCAGTGTACGTTGTTTCATCCTCTGTAGCGACCCAACCGTCGTCTGAGTCTGTGACATGGAGTGTTGGAGTTTTTTTTTGTATGTGTAGCGTGTGCCTGTTTTTTGGACTCTTGGACGTGATGGCTTCTTTCTGTTTCATTGATAAAGGGGTCGTTTCCCTATAGAATCAATATGCGATCGTTGGAGTTGTTATTCTCACGCGAAATGGACTTTTTCCCCTTCCTGGTGTTCTATATGTGGTTTGAATATGCAGCAGATGCAACCAAGCACGTTCCTGCTTCGATCCGCAAGTCAAGCTCCAGAAGGTAGAGTAAACCCAATCCACTTGACCAAGCTACTAGTAGTGATAGAACGCTAGAGCTAACAGATCTACAGTAGCTCTCAAAAGCAGAAGAAAACTAAAAAGAGATTGTCGAAGCTACTTGCATGATTTCGACGCCTAGGGCCGAGACGCGATTTACAGGAAACAGTGCAGAACCAGAACATTTCATTCTCGAAAGCACCAACGCTAGTTAAGTTCCGCGGCCCGAGAGCTTCTGGTCGCTGTGCGTATAAACCGGGGAAGCGATGCGTGGAATAGTGATCGTCGGCTGGTCCGATTACTTATAATCACCGAAAGTCCACGTATGCATTCTCCCTTACCATCTTATGCAATACGCTAATGGCCTTCTAGATTTGCGTCGCTTTCGAACCATAAACAATTTGATATCCTACCTGGCTATGGAAAAGACATTTGTTGAAGTAGGATCAAAACACGGGGCCAAGTCGGGTTTCCATGAGATGGTGGTGTTTCATTGGAAGAGGATATGGAATCAATGGAGGAGCCAATCCAGCTCTGACCTGGAAATAAGTCGAGTCCAGGTCAGCCTGAGGTGCCATGGGGTACATAATCCAGGGATGGTTATTCGCCAACGCCCTTGTGCATCCCAATAGACATGATATTTGTAACGCGTTCAAGAATATCTATTGTTAGGTGGAGATAAAAGGTAGAGTGCCAACCAAACCATGCAGGTGATTCTCAATTGTCCACAGTCTTGAACTGAAGATTGCCGTGCTTCGCAAGAGCAAGAGTCAGTCTGCTACCCGAAACACACTCCGCTTGCATCACCCTAGTTATTACTATAATAGGAACACCTTTGTCAAAGTTCCTAATATGCTTCATGAACTCCAGGATTGTTTTGCCTGTGTTGACAACCTAGTCCAGCAAACGAACCCAGTAGTCAAATTAACTGTACGATACAGTCGTGACCATGGGAACAAGCATAGAAGTTTGCTTGCGTCCATCACTTATAGCCCCCGCCTCCTAGACGTAAGCGGATGAATGTGGTCGAGAGGAACACTTGGATGAGAAATGGGTCGGTATCGCATGCACAGTTCACCACGTTCTCCATCAAAAAAAAGAGTCAACGGCCTTGCTGTAGGAATCAGTCTATCGTGCCGCGATTCCATTAGGTCCTGATTTCAGCATATTCCGCGGGGCGATATGGACGAACAATGGAGCAAAGTCCGAACAGAACATCCATGGCATTGCACCTCCCTCACCCGAGTCCTTGAAGAGTTGCAGCTCAATACAAACAATCTCCGAAAGTCTTCTGCCTGTAACCACGACTTCTCTGCAATTTCTATTAACTGAGCAATATGTTCGATTACCAGCGCCTAGCTCCAATCATTTCACTTTGAGCCTTTTGATGACCCAGGAGCCCATGATCGGCTGTGGTATGGATTTCTGAAGTGCAATAGGTCAAAACCGTCTCGGTACTTATCGTGCTCCTCCACCGTATCGCCATTATTGGATTCATTGACTTCCTTGATTGCAGCGACTAGTTGGTTCTCGTTTGTCCATTTATCAACACAAGTATAGTGTATCCTCAAACACATAACTGAGGACATGGCATTGTGGGGTTCAATAGTGGGTTAACCCTCTCAGTCTACCTGTCTGGTTCAGGAACACTGTGTCGAGCGGCTCTGTATATCCTCTTCGTATCGGTTGTGGAGTCTGGAACTGTGTGAAGAATCACCAGCAGTATCGAGCGCAGATAATAGAATACTGCAGACAAGACCGCGAGCTAGGTAAGAAGGTGGTGGCTAAGTAGTTTCCCAGGCTCAGCATGGCCGGCTTGGCTGTCATAGTAGAGTATGTTGTGTAGGGCTAGAGCTTAATATTGGTTGCCTAATTATGTTTGATGCAGTTTATAGACAGCAGATGACTAGACAGCCTATTTCAGAACGCTTATCTGCGCGGTTGACGGGATCGTAATTATTGGGGGACCAGCTCAATCAAGGAGTCGTTCTTCTCGGTCCAGGCGTATAAATTAACGGTGTTGTCATGTCGGATGGGACTTTAAAGCTATCGCTGCTGGCCGCTGGTGATGACGGGTCTGATGCATGACCTGATCAAAAGTAGCGCCAAGTTGCAGTGGATCGTTGCCTTCGTTACGAAGACGCTTGGCAAGGACGAAAAGCTTGTTATCCTATCCAAGTACCCGGTCCTCGCCATAATAGTCTATCTAGTATGCACCCCTCTACAGATCTCCCTTGACTTTCCCGTGGTACTGATCCCTTGCCTGTCGCAGGTATTGCGTTCAAAGTTTCCTTCCAGATACCCGGTTCTAGTTTTAGCTACCTATCCGCGGCGAGACGATACAATCGAGGCTTTCCAGACCCTCGCAGCGGGTGAGACCTATAATGGGAAGCTGTCACCAGGGATTCTTATCGGGACAACCGGGATATTCGGGATCGGTGTCACCTTAACGAGGGCACATCAAATGATTCTATTTGAGCCGTGCCTGGGAAACGGAGAGGAATTGCAAGCTAGCCGTAGGATCAACAGGATCGGCCAGAAGAGTGACACCACCATTGTGCACCGTTTGATAACCAATGTAGACTGCGAAAATGCCCTTTTGCTACGTCGTCAGCACCGACATCGATTGCATACTAACCCAGACACCGCCGCTGCCGGGTCGAGTACGGCACGTCCTATAGAAGTCTAGCTATCTTCGGCATTACCTAGACCTTTCCGGTGGTGGAATATGGTTGACCGGCTATCCGGAATCAAGTGATAGAACCAGCATCAGGGCGTCGATTCAAAGGGTGTGTCTTTCTGGACAGCAGCAGAATTCATTGGCACACTATGCTTTGTTATCCTATCTCCACTTCACCAGCCATCGGTACAAAGTAATAAAGACGTATAAATCAAGATACACCGGCATAGGATTGTGCTGAGATCTCCAAAGTAATAAGGTCCAGTGGGTAGATAATAAGTACGCACACTGTGAAATAGCCCCTCCAAGTCATGTATTGACAATGAATGCCGAAGGCTGTGTATCTGGCCATAGTGGCAAGAGGGCATCGAAGGTGTGAATGTGCGCTTATGCGTGTCGAATAACTCTCGTGTGGGTTCGTGTCAAAGCTTGGCAAAGAGATGGAAAGGTCACCCTACTGGCTGCCACATCGTAAGAGAAAAGGTTGTGAAAAGGCTGGCCTCGTCGGTAATATATAATCCATGACCCCCACCACATGATGCCTTTCGCTCAACGGACGAGGCAACGCCTCCCAGAGTTGCGCTATTCAGCGGAGACAACAACAGAATCCTTAGTTTGGAGTTGACCATCATGTGTGCTGTATAAGAAACTCGCTCTGAGTTTGTCGCCCGTTATGGGTGAAGCTTTGCCGAAAGGAATGAACAACAGCATAAGCCAGGCGATATCTCCTTGTCCTTCTATCCTATCCGAATAACCTGTTGATTGCGAGGAATGACGTTGGAGAGTCGACGGTATTGCGATAGCCTGAGCTGTTCCACACAAGGGTGTTATCAAAAGAATGAAAGAAAAGTTGACAGACACCCTTGAATTCCTCATCCATATATATAGGCACCTAAAGGGGTACCCAAAGCAACCACGTGATCCACGCACAATAATAAGCAACACTTTGTACGGTAGTTTTACCTTTCCAGTCAAGAATTCAACCTTTTATCAAGGTACTTAGTTTCTTCTCTCCACCACAAAGTGGGCATTGGCTGTGTAGAAGATAAACGACTGATCGCGATGGTGTCCTGTCCTTGGGCAACAGGCCTTGATGGGAGTGAGTGGCCTTCCCTCATTCGAGAAGATTGACCGCAGTATGACTTGAGTCTTGACTTCATGGCTTTGTCCATGGATTTGCTTCTCGTTTGGGTTTCATGGACTCGGTTCTCCATCGACTGTGTGGTGTGAGAATATATATATATGTAGGTGAGAATGCTGTTCTGTGCTTCTCAGTTCCCTGAGTGAAAGGTCTACTTCATTGGCCCACAAGAATAGGCTGTGTAGTGGTTCCAATGGAATTTTCACGTTGCGTGTAGACATCGTATTCGCCTGCCCAGTTGTGGGCGCGAGGTACACATCGCCTTGATTAACATAGTCGTCCCTTCATCTAACAAGTGCTTATGTGGTGTGGGGGTCATGGTAATAAAAAGCTGTGGTAACCATCGGACATGTCAAAGAAGGACTGATGGAAAAGAATGAAAAGAAGAAGAGACAGATGTGGTGAACAAAGGAATGGCATGTGGAATCTGTATCAGAGCCGTCGAGAAGGACGAATTTATATCTTGTCTGACGGTTTGATGAGTCACGATTCTCTCGGCATCTGCCATATTCACGAAGGCTTTGTTTGAAAGGTACAGTCATTCTCTGCTTCATCCTGAGGCCAACCAGTGCTTACAGGTGACAGACAACAGTGACGGTTAACGCCACCAATACAGGAGTGGTTGGTAGAAACCGTAAAGCAATGCACATTATATATCTATAATACAGTAAATGACTTGAGTGGCCACGAAAGGAATCCGGTTGTTAACTGAGATTGAATAATATTAGAGAGTTCTTTCGGAGTAAGCCGAACATCAGACTAAGACACTTGTTCAATGAATGAACTCTGTTATCTCACAAAAGAAAAAAGAAATTCTGCAAACAGTCACAGCACCGAGCGTAGCTTACTTTGAACTGATCACTGACTGACAATAACTTGAATGATCACGGTTACTTTGACAACCTCGATCCAACCAAAGAATAAGGAAATACTGGGCAAGGCGAAAGTTAGAAAAGGACGGTCTATTAAGACCTATTCAAGTCGACCCAACAAAAGAAACTGCCCCTCCCTTTGTTATGTAAAAGAAGCTTCTTTGTATTCAGATATCCAAGGTGCGGATTATACAAGGGCATGATATGTTTCCGCCCCAGTCTAAGATAAGGGGGATATCTCTGGGTAAGGGAAATAATAGACTCAAAGATCTATTGACACCCATGGATGGAGGTTTGGCACCACCTTTTACCGCAACGCATCCACTGCCGTTCACTAAGAGGCGGGGGTATGAAGGAGCATACTTGGTACCTTTCGGTCAGATTGGGGGTAGTTCAGAGGATGGTGAGAACGAACATCTTGCGAAGTATTTAAGGGGTACGAGCGAACGAGTCTTCAATGATGTCCTCAACCCAGGCCTGTGCATGTATTTATGCTACCTTATAAGAGGTAGAGAACAAATACTCGACAACGATTATGGACCTACTAGGAGTAGGAAGAAGGTGTTAAAAGAAGTTCATCAATTCCATCAAGTATAATACATCTCAAGTCATAAAAGTTACATCCCATAACCATCAAACTCCCTGACGAAGCGATATCAACCCAGTCGCAGTGGTATCACAAATAACGCTTGAAAGTCTCGTTTAAGCATGCTTCTGCATATCAAGCTCAGCACCCCTCTGCTTAACCTTGCCCTCATCATGAACCTGAGTCCACTTAGCCTCCTCACTGCGATCGCCAGTAGCAGCAGCAGCGACCTTTCCAAGACCACCCTGCAAGCGATCGGCAGCACCCTCACCGAAATCCTTCAGCTGTCCCTCCGCCTCGGCACCCTTACCACGCAGGTTCTGGTCTTCGCCCTGCTTGCGCAGGTTCTCGTTGCCGATCAGATTGCCCAGGGACTCCTTCGCGGAACCGACAGTCTGATCCCAGGCGCCGGTGGAGCGCTGTTCATGGTCCTTGGCTATCGCGCCAGTGTTAGGGTCGGCAGAGAAGGGGCCTAGCTTAGCGGTGGTGTGGCTGGCGTCATGTTCGGCGGCAGCCTTCTGCTGGGAGGCATCGCCTTCGGCCTGTGTTTGTGAGTCTATGCTTGTTGGTGGTACTGAAGGAGTTGTGGTAGTAGGTACCTTGGTAGCGGAGTTACCAGTCACGGCACCGACGGCGCTCTGGACCATGCCAGTGGCAGAGTCGACGTAGGACTTGAGAGTGGAAGCACCGTTGTCAGACATTATGGTGGTTGTGTAGTAGAAGGTGTTGTTTGTGAGGTAGGTGAAGAATTGATAGAGTGTGAATTCCGATTGTGTTTGCTTGTTCGTAAGAATTGCTGTTGTTGATGATGATCTGGACAAGCCAAGATGGCTGTTTATATAGGGTTGTTCCTGAACTCTGGACTTTTGGTTCCTGAGGCCCAATGATATCATATGACGTCATCGTATCGATGACGCACTACCGCGACGTCATGGGCGTTTTTCGTAGCCAGGATGGACATCAATTCACTGTACTCGATATGCTAGACATTGACTCTGACATTCAATTGCCATTGGGCCCACAGCTCATCGTGGATAGGAATAGTTCATTGTGGATAAACTCCGGGGGGGATGTCTAGAAACTTCGGGACAGGAACTTGGAGGCATCTCACGTGATGACTTCTATAGTAGCATTGAAGTGTACAAGAGAGAGACGATCGAGACAAACATGACGACAAGGTAGGCTGTGCAGGCCTGCTTAGGATAACACCATTTGTGGGCTCTAAATCTGTCGAGCTATCAAGGAATGTCGTAGTCTCAGAGAAGATAATTGATCCTGTTTTACGAGTCACCAGTGCAATCGTTTGGCGTTACAAATATTGTGTACGGTGAGTATTCTAGAAAGGAGGGAATAAAAGAATACAATCACTTTTCCATATTTCACACACTGCAGATGTATGCTGTTAAGTATAAAATCGTGAGAAGCACATTCTATCAGCATGAGAAGACATCATTCATCATCATGATCCACAACAGAAGGAAAAGACAGACAAACAAAGAGCATCTAACCAAAATCATTACAGAGCTCTAATCGAGAGAAACAAAAGAGACCCTAAATGCAATCATCACAGTCATGCAATAATCATCATAATCGTCGTTGTCATCATCGTCAAAACATGGTATACGTAATCCAAAAGATGGTCAGGCCCCATATACTAGACCATAATCAAGGCCTCTCCTGAGCAACGGGCTTCCTCGGGCTATCAATAAACAGCCCGAGAGTCCCGAGACAGTCGTCCAAACTGGCCGAATAATCCCAGGTCTCCGGGTCCAACCCATCGTGCCCATTAACAGCGAGCTGAGCTTGCTCCAACCAGTAATCCCAGGCTTCTGTATCCGGTGCGATACGTCCAGTCTTCACCCACCTAGTCGATCTAGTCGACTTAATCGCATTCCACAGCGCCTTTCGAAAGCTCCGGTCGTCCCCCGGCGCCGGAAAAACAGGCGCGACCTCCTCAATGTGAAGTGCCGAGTAGTCCCAGTGTAATTTCTCCGGCAATGCCGCAACCATCCAGTACGCGGCATTGAGCAACAGATATGACGCACCGAAAGCGACTTGCATGCGTGCTCCCGAGTTTCCGAGCGCAATAACTCCGAACATAAGCATCATGGTTCCGAGGAGGGCGAGGGAGCGATACCACGTTCCCGAGAGGAGGTAGTTGCATCGTTCAGGCGCGAAGAAGAGCGGTCGGGCGACCGTTTCGTCACACTCCACAATTATGAAAGCACCGTTCGGGTAGCAGATGATCACGTCGCCGGACGGGATATCGTCTCGGCCCGTTACACGTTTCCCGAGCTTCAGGGACCATTTGCACATAAGGCCGAGGAGGGATGAAAGGCACGAGAGGAGGATGGTCGCTACCAGCGCCCATCCGTCATTGAAATGGATCGAGAGGCCCAACAGCGCGATGGACATGGCACAGCCGATGGCGGCGAGTAGGGAGAGTAGGCTGAAGGCTCGAGCCGAGATCAGTGCATCTGACGGGTTCCCTCCATCTTTGATCGTGATTCGATAATGGCGGACCGTGTAATCGGAGCCGCTTTTCATCGACTCATCCCCGGGCAGGATGATATGGGGAATGCGGTAGACGTGAGGCCGGCAATTTCCAGAGCGAATGCCTAGTACGGTGCCTGGAACATCATCTAGACGGAGCGGTCGCGACGGTCTCATAAACGCCTGGGGTGCGGGCATGAGGCGTGGGAGGAAGGTGAAGGCGGATAACGTTGAGACTTGGTAGTTCACCGACACGGAGCCCTCGCCCAAAATGGCGAGGAAACCGACGATGTCGAGGTGAAAATCTTCGAAACTGTCATTGAAGAACATGACGGGCTGTGTTTTGCCAGGCAAACGAAGGTGACATGCGGGTACGCTCGAGATATTTCAAGGATACGACCCACTGTGAGGTTGTGTCACTTTCTCCGCAACTCAACAGAGTTGCCCGTCCGTTTTTATTTTCATCTGGCGAGGCTGAAACTCTTCCCCGTGGAGCTCATTATTGGCCAGAACGCTCGAGCGCATAAGCGCTTGAAACTTGCAAAGACATCATTGGCAGATTGTGGTTCCTTTGCGCTGGGGCCAAGTGAGGGACTTCTTAGGGCTCGTTGATTGGAGGTGGAAAAAGTAGCTGCATATGGGGCTGAAAGCGAAGTCTCTAAGCCAATGGTTCCCACCCAAGGGATAATGATTTGCGGGCCGGTCCTTTTAGTGGATTCGTACCGTTGGGCATCGATTGTTCATCCAGCAGGTGTCATGATACAAGGCTTTTTCATCGGGCGCATTCGCCCTTCCATATCACCGTCGGATCTATTTGGTTTCTTAGCTTATGGCAAGTGGATGGACGTCAGGGATTCACTTACAGTCTCTGGAAAAGGCATGATTGCATAAATCCATTTGTGTCTGCCTAAACCACTGGCTAGTGGTTGAAAACTTCCTGTTGTTATGCAGTTCTTGGAGCTGCGCCATGGGTATTTGCCACATACCAGCGCTCATTCAGCCTGATCATTGTCCTTCCTCCCGGATCAAGCCCTAGAATTGAACTTGAGATAAAACATGCGTTTCACCGATTTCAGGGTCGCGGCAAAGGCACATAGATTGCCCCGCCAGTCCGCATCCTATTCAACCTGATGGAAGTATGTTAAGCGCCTGGTTCTAGAAATAAGAGGATGTATCTACGTTGTACAAACCCTTTTTCTGGGCCATCGATGGTAGTCGGGAGTCGTCACAGTGATCGCTCTTTGAATCCTGCAGCGGCCATAAAAATAATGTATAGCCCTGAGAGAACATAACGGTGGGCGCAGCCTACTAGCTTCACTTATCTGGGGTGACCCTGGTTGTTGGGGCTGAGTGTTGAATCTGATCTTTGACTTGACGTAATTTAGGCAACCCCATAATTGAAACACAGCACATCTTCTTCTTCTTCTTCTTTTACTGGGTGACCTGCACGGTCTTTGTATGAGCAGAAAAGTGTCATGAGAAATCAATAGAAGTATTATAACTCGAGAGTAAGATAATATCGGGAATTGGCCATTGCTAGCGACTCTTCGCCGCATACTTTTGCTTTGCTGCAGATGCAAGTCGTATATAGTTGTTCCAGCGATACACGCGCCTGTCAACTAATGTCCCACATAAACATGTGTATATGACTGTCATCACCTTTCGGGGTATATTTCTGCCTACGAAGTCTAGAACGAAGACGTCCAATGAGCCGTGACATGCACAAGGCCGTCCAATTCGAAATAGGAGACCTGATCAGATCCGCAGGGTCATGGATAACCGCCGATTCTCGGAACGGATCAGATAAGATAAACAGTCCCGTTCGGAGATTCGACGGAGACTCCATCAGTCGACCCGGAGTAAACACGAATTTCCCGTCCCCCGGACATAAGTACAAACAAACGTTCGGGCAAGATAAGCGAAAGAATACGATGGTCTCACCTTCGGTGGACGGATGTTTCATCAATCCGAGCCCCGAAAGCCATCACCGACTCTTAAAACCTAGCATTCATCCTCCCTGACAACTAGAGTTGGCGATGGAGACACGGGTCTAAGCACTACACGGGATGACGCCAATAGTCCTGTCACCATGCTAGCCAAATTGCTACTTTTCTGTAGACTCTTCGGTCCTATCTTCGGCCAGATATTCGCCAGCTTGAGAGAGGCGGTTGCCACCCGCTTACACCGGCTCACGTACCGCGCTGTGGAGCATCCGCGCAACGTTGTCGTTATTGGCGCTTCTTTCGCTGGATATCACGCGGCTAAATGTCTTGCTAGTTCGCTCCCAACTGGGTATCGGGTTGTGGTTGTTGAGAAGAATACGCATTTCCAGTTGACTTGGGTTTTGCCACGGTTTAGCGTGGTGAATGGCCACGAACATAAGGCCTTCATACCTTATGGGCCTTACCTTGATCGGGTTCCGGAAGGCTCTTATCAATGGGTTCGTGATCGTGTTGAGCGTATTGTACCTGGTGACAATGGACATACTGGACAGGTAGAACTTGCATCTGGCGAGAAGGTGGAATTCGATTACTTGGTGCTTGCGACTGGGGCGTCGGGAGCACTTCCATCGCGAGTGCCAGCCGGCACCAAACAGGAAGGGATAGAAGAGCTACTTGCTGAGCAGGAAAAGCTCCGAGCTGCCACGAACGTGATCATTGTTGGTGGTGGAGCTGCGGGTATTGAGCTCGTGGCAGATGTGAAGTCGCAATATCCTGAGAAGAATGCCACGTTAGTTCATTCCCGGACGACATTGCTGAGTCGGTTTGGTCCTCGGATCGGAGAAAGGGCATTGCGAGCGCTTGAAGAGCTAGGTGTGAGGACTATAATGGGTGAACGAGTGCTCAGCGACAGTGCAGAGGAGGGCAATGTCAAGCTGAGCTCAGGCGAAACTCTCGCGTGTGATTACTTGGTACGCGTCTTGCACCTACATCCTTGAGTGCTTGCTAATTTTCCAGGTGAAATGTGTGGGCCAACGTCCCAACTCGAGGCTAATACAAGCTCTGTCACCTGAATCGATCTCTGAGACAGGTCATGTGAAAGTTCGCCCTACACTTCAAATATCAGACATGTCGCTCAACCATATCTATGCCGCCGGGGATGTGGTAGATATGGACAATATCAAGAATGGTCGAGCAGCGGTACAGCAGGCGCAGTCTGTCGCACAGAATATCGTACGCTCCATCAGGTCGCAGAATCAACTAGAATATCGCCCGCAGTGGTGGGAGGGAATGACGAAACTGCACGTAGGGCTGGTAAGTCGCTTGTTTGTTGCTCATTCATATCATGCACAAACTGACACCATAAAGGGGAAAGCTTTGGTTTGGATGGGCGACGGTTCGGCCGAAATAATCATGTCTGTAAAGTGCCGAGCGGAAGAGTTGGACAGCGCAAAGGTGTGGAAGTTTTTCGGGGTGAAGCCATACACGGATGTCGGATATGATCTGAGAAGGGATGGAATATAAGCTATACTTCCCAACCGCTGTCCAGTGTGCTGCCAGATATTGCCATGATATGGGTCAAACCGGGGTGGTAACCAATCCTGATTTGGTCATTCCAAGCTCCAGGAACCCAGTCGCATACAGAGGTTTTGCACGAACCACCCCCCGCTGCACAGCCAATCTGAAGGCAACCGAGAAGGCTTCTCTCAAAGAGCCTTCTGGGTCGCTCCCTGCCGAGACGGGATGTGTGTGTACGAGTCTCATGGCGAGACGATGAAACGATAGTCGATTTGGTTGCCCTACTCGAATCAATCGATAATACAGACATCGTATGCTACATCCAGTTCGGACTGACATCTTTACCTCGTACTGAGGATTTTCCGATGATGCTTGTAAAAGCGGCAAATGTTACACTCCAGGCGTCAAACTTCTTTTAGAAAGATCTAGCCTTGTGGTTTCTAGGTTTCTACCGATTACATTGAAGAACAACCTAGCGACGCACGACGCGTTTAATACATCACACGGGCACAGTGTGCTCCGAGATTGTCGACCTGCCTAGAGGTTATCATCAACCTCGTCTATACTGTAATGTCATGGCACATAGGGATTGCTGATCGTGAGGGACACAAATGTGACACGTCTCGACCGGTTCGTTACATACCGATGCATCATATCTCGCTTACTCGATATATGCATGCAAGGATTACGCGGAGATATTTTCCAGTTTACCTTTTAGAGTTGCATGTGTAATGTGGCCTGTAAACATTGCCCCTGGCTAAACCCCATCCCCACCCCTTGCATACTTCGCGTGTCCGCTACCAAAACAGAGAACGTTTTAAGAACTCTCTCCTGCATGTTGTATCCGAAGTAATCCTTGTCCCACCATATACGCAGTCTGGATGAGTGTACGAGTGTATGAAAATGTTTGGAAATAAATTTGATGTGAACGGCAAGGTCTTACACCCCCCCTATTGTCATCCATATATGCTAACAACTATCAGTTGGTAGTAGTGGCGGGGGGGTCGAAGGGGTTAGGCAAGGCAATAGCACTAGAACTGGCATCGAAAGGTACGATCTGATTTTCACTAGAAAAAGGCCTTTCATCATTATGCATCGTTCTCTATCATAGACATGGATCGGGCTCACAAGAACCAGGCGCCAATCTGCTCCTTCTCGCCCGGACGGAAAGTGCATTACAAGCTACGCAGCATGAAGTCGAAGCCGCATGTGTCTCGTCAAAACAGATTGTCGATACACGGTCGGTTGATCTGACCAAACCTGATGAAGTATATCCTCTTCGTACATGCCGACTTTTGCTCATCCTGGCTAAGTAAACAGATATCTAGAGCCTTACGACACTACCACCCGCCTGACATCCTTGTCTGCACAGCGGGGGGCACTCCCAACCAGGTCGGCTTTCTCGCCGATGTCCCTCCCGAAGCTCTCACCTCGTGCATGGAATCAAACTACTACACCACAATATTCGCCGTCCAATGCTGCTTGAAACTATGGCTCGTTACCCCGCAGACGCCCTCCCCCAGACATATTATCCTCACATCCTCGACCGCCGCTTTCCTCGGGCTACCGGGTTACATAGCATACACCCCTACCAAGGTAGCTATTCGCGCGTTGGCTGATACCCTTCGTCAAGAACTGCTTCTTTACGGAAAAGATGCGTTTAAAGTCCATTGCTGTTTTCCTGGATCATTCCTATCGGAGTCCTTTTTCCAGGAGCAAGAACACAAACCCGGGCTTACAAAGGTCCTCGAGGGAACCAGTATGTCTCAGGAGGAACTGGAGCGCAAGATACCCGGTGCCCGAGAGGTCGCGAGGAAGATTGTTCGGGGCTTGGAGAAGGGGAAGACGTACATCTCAGTCGACTTCCAGACGGAGCTTCTGCTGAATAATATGCGTGGGCCGAGTCCGCGGTTTTGGACGGTGTGTGATTTCATGCTGGGATTGTTAGCGTCCTTCGTATGGTGGGTTTTCCGTATCGATTTTGATGCGAAGACCACAAGGTATGGGGCGGCGAGGAATGCAAGAGATAGTCGGGTTTAATATTAAGTCTGCAGTGTCCCAAATGAAGCTTTGGGCCACGTAGATCACTACATACTGATATGCACTACTATAGCCAGGTCAAACGGCCTGGGGCATCTAATATCTAATAATGACAACTTCGAAAATCGTGAGCCAGTGCTGGTTGTTGGAAACGTCGTCTCCCGATTATCCAGTATTCCTCCCTCGTTTGGGTATCCACTGGTTGCATCCATGAATGATAGGTCCTGTGGTAAAAAGCGCATTTATAATCAATCTTAGCTCATGATTATCCTAAGTGTTACTTGAAGTAGAGCAATCATTACGTGAGAAATCCATATTTGCTGTTAATGAACTATAAATTTGACAATAATACAAGAACCAGCCAATTGCAGTAGAGTGCTGTAGATCACTGGCCAATAGGAAGCCATAAAAGTCCTATCGGCCTCGGCACCTAAGCCGAGCATTTGTCAGCCGTGATTTTCGGGCATTCCCAAAAAGGATTCCACGCGGTTTATCATATCGAAGCTATAAATCGCCATGAGTGCACCCACGATGACCGTTATCCGACAGGGCAAACTATCCTCGTTCTCTCCTCACAATCATATACCAAGATAGCCACAATGGGATCCATATCTTCGACGTCCCCTTCTGTGGTCCAAGCTGACAGCACCCCCTACTTCACCCCCGCCAACAATGCAGGCGCCGCTGTTAACCCCGACGACCCCAATACTCCCACCCTCTTCAAACCCTTGCACATCCGCGATGTGGCCCTCAGAACCGCATCATTGTGTCCCCCATGTGCATGTACTCCGCCGAGTCGAACCCCGCCTCCCCCTTCGTCGGCGCCCTGACCGACTACCACATCGCACACCTGGGCCAATTCGCGCTAAAAGGTGCCGGCTTGGTCTTCGTCGAGGCACAAGCCGTCCAGCCCAATGGACGTATCTCGCCCCACGACGCCGGTCTTTGGCAGGAGGGAACCGACTCCGAACAATTCAAAGGTCTCCAACGTATCGTCCAATTCTCCCATAGCCAGGGTGCCAAGGTGGCCGTTCAGTTGGCCCACGCCGGTCGGAAAGCCAGTGTGTTACCCCCATGGGTAGCATCGCAAGCCGGGAAACACAGTGTTCGGGCCGATGAGAGCGTCTTCGGGTGGCCAAAGGACGTGGTCGGCCCTAGTGGCGGTGAAGAAAATATCTGGGACTCCGTGGAGGGCACATACTGGGCTCCCCGGGCATTGAACACAGCGGAGATCAAGGAGGTGGTCCAAGCGTTTGCGAAGAGCGCAGAACTGGCGGTGAAGGCCGGTGTCGATGTCATCGAGATCCATGCGGCACACGGATACTTGTTGAATCAGTTCCTGAGCCCCGCGACCAACAAGCGTACCGATGAGTACGGTGGTAGCTTCGAGAACCGTGTTCGCATTGTCCGTGAGGTTGCGACTGCCATCCGTGCTGTCATCCCGAAGGGCATGCCGGTGTTCCTCCGCATCAGTGCGACTGATTGGCTTGAGGGTCAACCTGTGGCTGCCGAGTCGGGCAGCTGGGATCTAGAGAGCTCTCTCCGTTTAGCCGAGATCTTGCCGGAATTGGGCATTGATTTGGTCGATGTTAGTTCGGGCGGAGTTCATAAGGACCAGAAGATTAAACTGGGTCCTGGCTACCAGGTGGATTTGGCCGGGGAGCTGAGAAACGCGATCCGGAAAGCTGGCGCATCAACCCTGGTGGGAGGTGTGGGATTGATCACTGAGGCAGAACAGGCGCAGAGCATCGTTCAGGGTGCCGATGAAGCGCAGCAGGCTGAGGCCATCGTGACGGCCAAGGCAGATGTTGTTCTCTTAGCGCGTCAGTTCCTGAGAGAACCTGAATGGGTCATTATCACGGCGAAGAAATTAGGCGTCAAGGTGACACGCCCACATCAGTTCTGGCGAGCACTGTAGATAAAAATATGGCCATGGAGGATATGTATAGATGAACACAATAGAACGAATGTGATTTGGATTATGATCTGCAATTGAGTTTTTGAATCGATTCACTTCGGTTAATTCCGGCTCAAGCGGGGGACTCCGGAG